>NW_021620885.1:4369330-4376008 GCF_004785775.1 Grammomys surdaster
ATATATATATATATATATATATATATATATATATATATATGATAAAGGTAAATGAGTGTTGAGAGATGTTTTTTGTCAAGCTGAAAATAATTGATTTGATTACTGTGACCCTCCTCCCCCCCCCTCTGACACACACACACACACACACACATACACACACACACACGCACATGTACATGCATAGACATACAGATAAAAGTAAATAAAACATGGTTGCATGAAAATTTGGTCACTATCAGTAATTACAAGGGAAAATACAAATTAAGTTATCAAGATGAAGTAATCACCAAACTGTAGTATGACATCTGTCAAAATAACAAAGAAAGAGAAACACATACACAGAGATGGACAATTATAAAATAGTACAGCCATATTAAACTGTATGGAATTACCTCAAAACAGTAGAGCTGCCATACAACTTAATAATCAAGAAATTATAATATTTTATATTCACAAAGAAATGATATGAATGCCAGACACATCTTTACATAAATCTTATTCCTCTGATGTTGAAATGGTTCAGATATAGATAGAATTAAGATTAGTGTCAACGAATGAAGCAATAAAGGAATCGGGTAATATAGATGATAGTATCAGTCACAGTAACATTGTAATTCACACAGTAGGAATAAACCTGGAAGACTGTTAGCTGAAATAATGAAGACACCCAAAAGTAAATACCACTTCACAGCATTCATATGTGGATTCAAAAATTAATTATCTCATGTAAGTAGACAATACATAATTGTAATTAAGAATTAAAAGATTGAAGGTTTGGATAGAAGCTCCTAAATATTATTTGGATGAGAGGAGCAGCAGATTTTATTATACCATATAATGACAAAAAATTGTAATCTTTAACTAGAAAAAGCCATGGCAAGCAGGAATTTTTCTTGTGATAGGAATGATAACTATGTTAGGTATTCCATACAGATTAGTCTGATTTAATTATTCTAAAATTTTCTTTTACTTTAAGAGTACACTCTACATTTTAGATATAGACTTATCCATGTCATTTAATAAGTAAAATGATTTATTTAAAACAAAAATTGAAACCAAATGTGATGGTATATGTCTATAACCTGGCACTTAAACCTTGACACAAAAGGATCTCAGATTTAAGGTTAGCCTGCATTATAATTAGAGACTTTGTATCAAACAATTGCAACAAATAAAATTGCTTAAAATTGATAAATAATTACATTATTAACTATCTGTGTTAAAGATATATAATCATTTCAATCTTACAGACACTGTATATTGACATTTTGGAAATGCACAATGCAGTTCTACATTTCTTATATCAATGTTGTATCTAGAATATTTCTTTAGCTAACATTTTGTCTCTGAAGTTCTCTTACTGTTGGGACGTATAAGCTAGTTTTGGAGGCTGGAAATTCTTGCATGATGTGGGGATTAACATTAAAGTAAGTTTTGCCTGCAAAGCAAAATAGGAAAAAAATCCTGACAAATTATGATTATTGTTATCAAGTAAAACTATGTAATTCAGATTATAAAGACAAATAAATGTATATACACAGAACAATTTATGAGCTTCTCTGTTCTTCTTTGACAAGAAATTATATGGTTATTATGTAGTATTGTTGTTTTACTAGATGATGGTTTCATATAATTCATCATTGGAGAGTCAAAGTTCTAGAATCAGCATGATACCTTCTAAGCAAATATTAACAATTTGCTAAAAATCTTTTGTATTTGTTTTCTAATATATCATTTTGGCTCTGTAGTGTACATTCATTAAGATGTAATAAAATATTTGCTAACTCACATACTTTGAAGCCAATTATGATACTGTAGATAAGTAGTGCATGACATAAGTTGGAAACAAATCCAAAAACATGGAAATATTGAATGAAATAGATTTGTAAGAGTGATTTGTTATTAAAAACTATTGAAATTCAACTATTGAACTAGAAAAAGAAACAAACAGAAATTAAAGTATTTTTCTTTAAGATTTTATAGTGTGAACATATTTATGCAAACTATATTTTCAATAGTAACATTACTTTAATAATCATTTTTATATTTTAGTTATATATATTAATGTATTTTTGCTTGGACTATGTTAACACATACGTGGGCCAGTAGAGGTCACCATATCCTCAATTGTTGAACATTCAAATGGTTGTCAGGTTCCCAACCTGGGTGCTGTGACTTAATTCTAGGGCCTCTGAAAGAGCAGGATATGCTCTTACTCACGTAGTTATTTCTCCAGTACCAAGATTTATATTTTTTATCCTCTTACCTCTGCAACTAAAGATAAGGAAGGATTTATTTTTATCTTTCACATTTAAATGTAATTTAAAAATATGCTGAAATCCTATGTATCAAAATAAAATGCAACATTTAGTGTCTCAGTTTGTATTAATCTTTCCTATATTAGTAAGATTGGTTCATGGGGGTAATGTCTCCAAAACACATGGTTTCAATTTTGCCAATTATAAATTAAATATAACTTTGGTATTGCAATTGCAGGGATGCAAATAAGTGATCTTCATTTCATAAATTTCTCAGAAAGTTCTATTAAAATAATTAATTAAAGCAATTTGAAATTATGGTTTCAAATGTTTACTAGTAATTACTATGTTTTAGACTTCACACCAAATAATGATTCTGTGGAGAAAGACATGTTAATGCATCGAATGGTCGAAAAACCAAGTTTAATAGTTATATTTCACAGAATTTTGAAATACTGGAAAAGAGAACTTTCAAAGTATTTCAAATATGACTACTTATAAAAGTAAACTCAAATGTAGTATGCATACATGTATGAAGTTTATATATATATGTGTGTGTGTCTATAAATGTATATATATATATATGCTATATCAATATAAAATAGTAATGAACAATAGAACACAAGTTGTCATAAAACATATAGATTATTAGCGAAAGTTGATCATATTTTCATTAATTTATTATAATAGCATTTTCTTACTTGAGCATTTGACAATAGATACACTTTTAGTATTTTCCTGATTTTTCTAAAATATTTATATATAAATTTCAATAGCTATAAAGTATTATCTTAAATATACAACCCTAGATATATAACATAAAGAACTTTATCAAAGCAATATAATATTGGGATTCAAGCAGGCAAGATATTCTCATTGAAATCCCGTCTGAAAACTCAAACCACTCTCAATATAGCTTTCCTTTTAGCTGGTCTCAAATAGTATTTACAAAAACTAATGAAATTTCATTATTACAAAACTCTGTGATTGAGGCCTACATACCCTATAAACCTGTATTGAACTTTTCTCTGGGGATATAAGCATTATGCTGAGATAATTTGGATCAGGGTAGGAGTATTTTGTTTTATAATAATGAGTTTCTGGTTTAAAAGAATGCATGCTTATAAAGTAATGGGATGCTTAAAAGAATGCATGATTATAAAGTAATGGGATGCTTATAAAATAATGGGTTTTTTCTATTCTCATAAAACTTATAAAACTGCTTTACAAAATTACAAAGAAGATATGTCCAATATGTTGAGTATAGGCAAGTTGATAAAGTCAGCATGGTTCTCTTGTTAATGATATTAAAGAAGGCCAATATACAATTGCCGGTTGTTCTGAATAAAAGGTTAGCTTCACTAAGAAGTATCGACATTTGAAACATAAATATACAGGTCAAAATTTCCTGTCAACTCTCTTCAGTGTTTTGTGTCACTCTTTGTACTGATTTAATATTACATTTAATATTAATTTAATATTACATTTAATATTACTATTTAATATTAATTTAATATTAATTACATTTAATATTACATTTAATATTACAGATTTCTTTACGGGAGAGGGTTTGTATTCATTTTCTTTTAAAATGACTGGGCTGCTCAATTTCATTGCATATCACTAAGATTGAAGAAAGATTTAAAAATGTGTGATTTTCTATTTTGAGAGTTTCTGAGAACAAAAGATTTTTTTAAATCAGCATTTGCAATATGCATAATTGAATATCATATTTTTAAAATGACTTTTTAAAATTCTAATCTGGAGAAACAAGGAAGTATCTTGTCTGAATAAATAAATTATCACTGAAACCATCACTGACAAGAATCCTACATTTTTATGCATGTATGTAATGAAGAATTAAAAATGGAAGTTGAAAAGGTTATTGCATAAATTTTGAAGTCTACTTTTTGGCCATTGACTACTTTAGGACTGTTATAACAGCAAAATGAATATTTGAAATGTTTGACATTATATTGATTATTTTTCTCATTGAAGTGGTGAGATAGAGTTATCTCTAGCTATTCAACTAAAGAGTGAAACTTCTGTTTCACTGTTTGGTTTTGTTTTACTTCTCAAAATTAGAAGCATTCTGTTTTCTGAATGAATGATAAGTATGAGGGCTGTTACAGAAAGAGAAACAGGGATCAGAGTCATGGTCAGAGGTCTAGGATGAATCTCAGAATTTGTGTCTGAGAACAAACATGGTGTGAGTCTTGGGATGAGAGTGGAGTACTGTGATATCTTCACCATGGTCTCATGTCAATGGTCAGCTTTGTTACAGGATCTTACCCAGAAAGTAAGCAGACTCGGGTCAGAGGATGTAGTATTCAAAGTGGTCCATTATACCCAACTCACCTTTAAAGGCAACAACAATGGGGTAACAACCTAAGGGAAACAACAATAGACCCATGAGGCTCCATCCCTACCAACAAAAATGGAGTTGACTGAATAAAGCTGGGAGCCAGGAGAGAGCACACCAAGTACTGAATAATCACCTTTGCAAACAGTCATACAAATCTATTTCTCTCTCTCTCTCTCTCTCTCTCTCTCTCTCTCTCTCTCTCTCTCTCATCTATATCTCCATCTCCACCTCCACCTCTATCTATCTAATCTATCTCTATCTCTGTCTCTGTCTATGTCTCTGTCTCTAGCTCTAGCTCTATATCTCTATCTATCTCTCTCTATCTCTGTATCTCTCTATCATTATCTATCTATCTATCTATCTATCTATCTATCTATCTATCTATCTAATCAGTGTATCTCTATCTCTATATCTATATATATCAGTTATATTTATGGATATGTGTGTGCATATATACATATGTGCATACAATAGCCATTGGTGAAAAGCCATTAATTTGAAGGAGATTGTAAGAAAGTATATGGGAAAGTTTGAGGGAGGGAAGAGAAGGAAGAAATTCTCTAATAAAATTGCAATATCAAAACTAAACAAACACAAAGAAAACTAAACATAATAAACAAAAATATCAACAAATGAGGAATTTCACATAAATATCATGCCCTTTCCCTTCCCTTCCCTTCCCTTCCCTTCCCTTCCCTTCCCTTCCCTTCCCTTCCCTTCCCTTCCCTTCCCTTTCCCCTTTCCAGTTTCCCTTTGCTCTTTGCCCCACCCGTCCCCTCCCTTCCCCTCACCTCTTGTTCTCTTCTCCTTCCTTTGTTTCTATCTCCTTCTTCAATCCGCTTGTCTTTCATTTTTTTCTCTCTCTTTCTAATTGCCCATCTTTTTTCCTTCCCTTTTACTCCCTCCCTCTTTCTTTCTCCAAGGCTTTCCTTGAGCCTGATCTTGCTGCTTCCACCTTCCAAATGCCTGGAAAATCAATATGCAGCACCATGCTTGGTGTCTAGGTAGGTCTGTTGTAAAGTAAGAAAAACAATGAGTAAAGTACAAGTTCTGTGATTTCTTTACAGTTACTTCAAGTGAAGTAAAATATCAGTTGATAATGTTGAAAGTCAGTGTAATTTGTAATTTGTAAATGGGAGCCTAATATTGAGTAGAAGGGCAATGTAGAATGTTGGGGAAGCTATTCTCACCTCTTCCATATGCATGCTAGTGAGATAACTGGTCAATTCTTGTCATTTATCAGGGTATATACTTATGTGCTATTAACTGAGATGTAGAGTGACATTTTCTATGGATGTTGTATCTTAGATAAAATATCATGAAGATCATATTTCATAGATAAAAGGCATAAGTAGAAATATAAAAATAACTTCTTCAAGTACTTTAAAACATAAAAACTTAAAAGATGCTTAATTTACAATATCAATACTAGGTAACTTTTCCATCACATGAATGGAAATATAATTTACATTTTTTTATTATTTGCACTGCCTGATTTTTAAAATTTATATTGTGTTATATTATGTGTATATCATGCTTATATTATATTACATTTATATATTATGTTATGTTTGTATTTTATATTCTGTTTATTGTGTTTATGTTATATTATGTTTATATTATATTCAGGGATTAGAAAATAAAATTATGTGCCAAGTTGTTCATTGCTGTTAAACATTTTAAAGTTAGGTGGTTACATCTAAATATAATAAGATTTCAGGTGAAATCTCAAACACACAATTCATTGTGAGAAATTATATTTCTGTTAGTACTAAGAGTAAAGAAATTCTTGATCTCAATTTTATATCAATGTATTTCTTAAATGTCATTTTCCTCTAATAATATTTATCTACTTTATTTCCATGTAAAACATAAAATTACCTTCTCTTGGAAATGAATTTTAATTCATAATAAATCAAATTTGTTCCTTTTGCCTTGGTGCTGAAAATAAAATAAACTAGAAACATGTGTGATATACATGTTTTTTTCCATGGGAATATATCACAGCATGTGTATATGTATATATATATATATATATATATATATATATATATA
>NW_021620885.1:4376108-4382791 GCF_004785775.1 Grammomys surdaster
ATCACAGAAAAAATATGTATATTACAAAAGAAATTCAGAGGCTTCTTAGAATCATTGCTCCAACTACCTTCCCTATTTTATAACTTAACACTATTTTTAAATTCACTAATTCTCTTCTTTATTGAGGATTTCAGTCTTGTCCACAACTCTGTGGCATTACTGAGAGCTGAACGTGTGAACTATAAAGTTCTCCTTTAATGGACAAAAATGGAAAGCTACACAAAGGTACTGCTGAAGGGGAAGAATTCTACTCAGCTCTTTAAAACTCTGTCTTATTGTTTTTCTGCTTCTCCTGAGTCAAATTATCTAATTCTACACATCATCTCAATACCCGTTTTTAATGAAAAACAACGAATGACTTAGGTTTATAAAAAACAATGGCAACGCTTAGTTAAGTAATCATAGTTAATAGCTAAGGTCTTTGTGTAGCTAATCTCTGTGAAATGGGACATTTCCTTTTGGATGGAGAGGGTCGTCTTACAAGACTCATAGAGAAATGTATAAACTCCAGAATCATAAGACTCTTAAACTGACATGTAAGGATTCTTAAACATGTCTAACAGTCACCTCGCCACACTCTGTGATTGTACAAGCCGTGTCCAAAGGCAGGAAGGGAGAAGACTCTTTACTGGAGCCACCTGGATTCGGGGCAGAGCTCTGGCATTCACATTCCTGCCAATAATCACAGCAAACTCAATGGTTTATCATCTAGAAATAGATGGAGGAGTTTATTTGGCCTGGATCAATCGAAATTATCCATGTCTCTCTAGTGGAGCTACAGAACATAAAATCGGTTTAGGTCATTATTCCAAGATACAGGGATTACAATGTTGCAGCTAAGGCAGAATGATTTTCTTCTTCGCTGTAGCTATATAGTTTACTGCTTGTGGAACACGAACACACACACACACAAATATACAAAGTGATATTAAGTGTGTAGATGGAATTATGGCCACTAGTGTCCTTAAGAGTAAATATCCTGGTTTATCTGGATAGCTCTAAACACTAGGCTAAGTAAAAGTGTAAATGAGAATCAGAGAGGTTGTGAAAAAGTCATGAAGACAAAACGAAGTGTGAGCTGGTGTGACAGGAGGCAATTCTACAATGACCTCGAAGAGGGAAGAGGGCCAGGTACTGAGGAATGCAAGTGTCTCGGAATATTGGAAAAATCGAGGAAAGTTATTTTTCCATAATGTCTGAAGATTGGGTACACACTTAGCTGAGAAGCATCTTGATTTCTGCTCAGTAGGAACTATAAAGGACTGCCATCAAAAGCCAAAGACACTATATTTCTGTGCTTCTCAACTACAAAATATGTAGCAATCTGTTTTATCGGAGTAGAAAACTGATGCCATTGCTCTAAGCTATATTTTCCAAGCAACAAAATCGGTCCAGTGCTACAGTTAACTCCTCAAACCGCATGGGTAAAGCTGGGCAAGAGGACAAGTGTTCAGCGAATTTGTACAAAGCTGGTAAAGAATCTCAAACTCACTCCAATTTATAAAATATAAAACATCTCTCTACCAGAACACTGATGCTGGAAAGTAAAGATTATGCTTCGCTGTGCACAGTGGGGTAACTGGCAAGACAAAAATTGGTTCAGACCCGAGCTTCTAATGCTGTCACTGAGGCCTGAAAACACCTGCTTGCACATCGTGTGCTTTAGAACCTCCGTCGATGTCACTGGGCAGCATGTCAGATAGAACATTTTGGGCCAGTCCATACCAGCTCTCATCTCATTCCCTGCAGATCAGGCACTAGGAGCAGAAGGTCTCTCTACACTTACAATAACTTCCTGCTATTTTAATAATGGTTACAATGGGGGGAAACGCGGAGCTATGGAGTATGACGGAAAATGGAAATAATTCTGGATGCCAGGAAGGAAAATAAGTGAAAATTCAAGTAGTAGAGAAGGCTGGAATCTTCCTTTTTTGTTACCTAGGATTGTGTTCTCTCAGGATACAAATTAACAAAGGAGAAGAATAGCGGGATCAAACATGTTGGAAAACAGCTTAAGATGATACTGCCAAAGTTAGCATTCGAGTGGGCTGTCTCTAGCACTTAAAATGCCAGCAACAGAAAAGTAAGCTATGAAGAGAGTAACCTCACATGGAGATGCTGAACTCTGAAAAATTATTCATTCATGAATTGGCAAGAAGCATATGGAGGAGACACAGTATACAGGAGAAAATTCCAGGATGTGTGTAAATAATCGCTGAACTATAATTTTAATAAAAAAAATTTAGGGATTTTTTTCCTCGCTGTCTACATTCAAAACATAAAAATAAGAAAACGAATGAATTCATTCACGCATCATATATTAATCATCTCCAACAAGTAGGGTTAGCTCTGCCATGGGAAGTGAGAGGATAATATGATCATAGATTAATTGCATCCTCCCAAACAAATCAGTTTATGTAGCCTGTCAGAGCAATTTCTTTCTAGTATTCCTTTTGAAATCAAACTAGTCACACAAGGGATGGTAGTCTGGCATAAAATGTCTTAGTTGAATCTGTGAGTCTGTACTTTTTTCCCAAGGTTCAAAACACTAGGGAAGTAAAAGTGACATTTATAGATTTTATAACTTATTTTAGCTGTCTCTGATTCTTTCAGATTGAATGGAGTTATGGAAATAGGAGACCTTCTGACATCTCATGACTGATGAACTATAGCTCTGATTTTTATGATGATTGATTTTATTTTCAATTGTTTTGATTTCTGAAAATTTAAACACTCACTTAGCATGAGATTGATAATGGTTATTTGTCATGTATGAAATCTGACTTAGATTTATGGACTTGTTTGACATATTTCAGAGCTTCTTGCCCATGTGGACTTCTATTATTTTCTGCAATGTATGATATAAAACAAGAATGTCTGTTTTTATATTAACATGAGAAGGCCAAGTGCTTATTTTTGGCTCCACCAAATGTGGTGACAGAAAAATATATTTATTTTGCATAATCCCAGAAGAATACATGTGTATGTGTAAAAATCATATAGGCATATTTGCAAAATAAGCCCTTTCTAGCAATTTCACATCAATGCAAAAATTACAGTTCAGAAGGAATAAGATAATACCAGATCCTTGAGTAAGTTTTACAAATTCACTCTTGGTTCCATCTGGTCAGCAGACATTTTTTTTCTGTGATATTTACAAATATCAATTATGAGTTCATCAACATTGTAGGTTGTTTTTCCCAAGTCAAATTGAAATAGTATTTTTGAGTTAGAACTGACCTAAATTTTAGCAATTCTTGAGCAATATCCTAACGTAGAAATGAACAACATGATTATTTCTAATAAGTAGTAATCCAGTGAGTGCTTCACACATTATGAGTGTCAGGAGCTATGTGCTGGGTGAGTCAGATCATTATACCACTTAACACATTCATTATGGAAAAGATTCTTCTTTATGGTAATGCCTATTTATCTTTCAAATGGCTACCCACTTTTCGTTTTTGTTCTTATCTACTTTTGAAGTTCTATGAAGTTTCAACCATCCCATAATCTCTTCTTTGCCTCCACACTCTGATCTTTTAACAAGTTCTTGTTCTTTTAACATGCCCTCACCCAGAACCATGCTTATAGACCAGCTTTTAACTAACACTTTTCAGCATATCTTTAAAACTATGGGGTAAGAATGTAACTATGCTTTTCTAGTGTAGACTCTAAGGTTATAAGCTCTTATTCTTTTGAACATTATAGTTTCAGTGACCCACATGCTTATATTATGGTTGAAATTATCTTATCACTTGACCCTCAAAATATACTCAAAGGGTGTTTTGGTTCTATGGATATTATTCTTTAGCTAGAACAGCCTCTTCACGCCCTAGACCTATGACTAATTTGCAATTGCTTCTTAGACTAAGAATGAAACATTTCCTTCTTCATTTCATTTCTTGACAATAACAGAGCATATTGTAAGAAGATTTTATGTTGCTATTGTCCTTTAATGCTGTCCTAACCATTCCATATGCATATCTAAACTTGGCTTCTGGATCTTTCTCTATCTGGACCATATATGTCATAAATTTTGTTTTTATTAATAGTCAAGAATTTTATATGATGTGTTTGATAATATTTACCCTCTCTCCCCCAACATTTCCAGTTCTACCTAAGCAGACTAATTCTACACTCCACCATGTTAATATCAAAATGTCATTCACTTCATGGAAATTCAAGGATCAATGCTTGTATTCATGCCTTCATTTCCTCTTCACTTTATGGGATTTCAGGCAAAGCTTAAGTTGCAATAGAGAATATATTTGAAACCAGGAAGGAAGGGGTTGGGGTTGGGGAAAGCGTAAATTGGTGACAAGGCTTTTTCCTCCTTTAAAGTGACAAAGGGTCCCAGTCTTGGTGGCTGCAAGTATCTGTGCCATGATACTGTGCATAGCTACAAATCCTAAGAACTTAAGGCTATGTTAGGAAATTAATCAGATACATTTAAGAACTTAGGGATATTGAAGAAAACAATTTAAAATTGAAGAAAATTGTTAGACAAAATAACTCAATAGAATACGTTAAATGTCAGAGGGTTGAACAGTAGATGTTTTCCTTCTGAGGAGAGATTTGGTTGCAAAATGAAACATATAAATGTAGGGCAGAGAATGGAAGAAAAAAAGGTCTTCCATGAATGTAACTTTAATTAAAGCATGGAACTTTGATGCATAGGCATTATGACAAGAATTTTCCTTCTATGATTATGCTGTTTCTATCGTAATGAACTTAGTGGGGGAATGTAGCTAAGTCTGTATTTGTAGAAGAAGGAATTTCCCATGCCAAAAATGGAGAGGAATTAGAACGTTCCTAGTGAGAATACCCCAGATGCATTCCCTGATAATATTTTCCCCACGTTATCCAGTTTTACTCTTCACATTAATATTCTCAGTCAGGAGCAAGGGTCGGTTTTGTTTTCATTTTCCTCAGATTTCTCTGTAAAGATATTAAAGCAAAGATTGCCTTAGTAACTCATTGCAGTTCTTTCAGCCAGGTCTTATATATGTAGGTCTCTGTTAAGTTGATGATTCAACTGTTTTGCTAGAGTGGTTTGGAAAAGATGCATGAGGAATGAGGGCTATTATATAAGATACATTGATATATTTAGCTAAAATTACTCAGGCTGTCTGTAGAATGTGCCTAATTTCTGCAATCAGCCAAGGCTGGGCTTTCAGTAATTGCAGTGATTCAGTAGGATGTGTTACACTTCCTCTCAGGTTATGGTACTCAAATAAGGAGTAATAGGAACAGGCAATGGTCATACTGACTCATAATGAAGAACTACGGGAAAGTGACCTGAATTCATAAATTCAACCAGTAGGACTAGCTTGTGATATTTGCTGGATTTTCCAATGTGACTTTGTTTTCTTCATAGCACTTAAGGGTGCCCTTGAACAAATATTTCTTTAAAGATACCCAAATGCAAAGCATATTGAACCAAAATGATCCCTGGACTTCTGAAGCAAGTATACTTGGGACACTGACTTTCTATGTCAGATATTTGCCTTTGTCACCATTGGGTTTTTTGTTTGTCTATTTGTCTGTCTGTTTGCTTGTTTTCAAGACAGAGTTTCTCTATGTAGCCGGGGCTATCCTGGATCTCCTCCTTATGCAGACTAGGCTGTCTGCAAAGTCCTCAAACTCCTCCCAAGTCCTGGGTTCAAAGGCATGCAGCACTCACCATTGCTTGTAAGGTTATCATTGATACGATTGTTATCATTTTTTAGTTATGAGCATGTATGTGCATACAGTGGTAAATTGAGGTGTTGTAGGTGCTAGAGGCACAGGATCACCCTGGAACTTCAGTCACTGGTTGCTTCTGGGTGCTGAGAAAGCAGCTAATGCTGCTCACTGCTGAGCCATCTCCCCAGCACCTTATTGATGTGTACCTTGTTTAATGTTTTATTGCAAAATCATCTGCACACAACTTGTGTATATTTTATGCTATCAAAAGGTGAAAACATAATTAACGTATATTTTTCCAGACAGAAGAATCGCAGGAGTGAAAATAAAGGTTCTACTAAAACTAGAAGGAAATAGCAGAAATTAAAATTTAAAATGTAAATATATAAAAGAGAAATAACATCAGAACTGAAATGGAGACGGTATACGGCTTAGTAAGTAGAAAGCTATATCGTAGAGAAATGGCATTTGTTGCCTTAACTTACAGCATATAAGAAATATTGTTGTTGTTATTGTTGTCTCTTAAGGAAGAATGAGCAATTACTGACAGAATACTGGGTGACCTTAAAAGTCCGTTGATCCTGTTTACATCATTTATACTAGAGTCTTTGTGCAGGATCAAGGAATTAGAGATGAAGTCTGAGAATTACATTTCTTCCATGCAAACCTGAGCTACTCTACCCTTTCCTAGAACTAAGACTCTAATCTCAATTCTTCTTTATCCTTTTCTTTCTATCTCAGGTGATCTTTTCCTCTCATTTTTCTTCATAGCCATTATTTTTAAGCTTCTTCCGTGGGATTTTTCAATCCATGAATTTTGATACATGAATTATACTGTCCTGCCCGTGGAAAGAGAAAAAAATGGATTTAGGTGAGAGGGTTATTTGTGGAGATATTAATTTACATGCCTTTCCTACCATTTTTTTCTTCCTTCCATCACTCCCTTCCCCTTAGGTTGTCTTTTTTCCCTCCCTCCCTCCCTCCCTCCCTCCCTCCCT
>NW_021620885.1:4382891-4384038 GCF_004785775.1 Grammomys surdaster
TCTTTCTTTCTTTCTTTCTTTCTTTCTTTCTTTCTCTTTCCTTCTTTCTTTCTTTCTTTCCTTTTCCTTCCTTCTTTCCCTCCTCTCTCTCTCTCTCTCTCTCTCTCTCTCTCTCTCTCTCTCACTCTCTCTTTCACAGAGGGAAATATTCTAAACAGAACTCAATGGCTTATGGTCTAAGATCAAGAATTAATAAATGGGATCTTATGAAGCTGGAAAGCTTCTGTAAGGCAAAAGACATAGCCAATAAGACAAATCAGCAACCTACAGATTGGGAAAAAATCTTCACTAACCCCACATCCAATAGAGGGCTAATATCTAAAATATGTAAGAACTCAAGAAACTAACCACCAAAACCCCAAACAACCAAATCAAGAAATGGGGTTTAGAACTAAACCAAGAATTCACAACAGAGGAATCTTGAATGGCTGAGAAACACCTAAAGAAAATGTTAAAGTCCTTAGGTATCAGAGAAATGCAAATCAAAACAACCCCGAGATTCTACTTTACACCAATCAGAATGACTAAGATCAAAACCTCAGTTGATAGCACATGTTGACAAGGATATGGAGAAAAATGAACACTCCTTCATTGCTGGTGGGATTGCAAACTGGTACAATCACTCTGGAAATTAATCTGGAAGTTCCTTAGAAAACTGGAAATAGATCTGCCTAAAGACTCAGCACTCTTGATAATATGCCCAAAAGATGCCCCACCATGCCACAGGGGTGCATGTACCACTATGTTCATAGTGGCCTTGTTTGTGGTAGCCAGAAGCTGGAAACAATCCAGATATCCCACAACAGAAGAATGGATACCAAAAATGAGATTCATTTACACAGTGGAATGCTACTCAGCTATTAAGAATAAGAACATACTGTGTTTTTCAGGCAAATGGATGGAACTAGAAAATATCATCCTGAGTGAGGTAACTCAGACTCAAAAGGACATGCATGGTATGCACTCACTAATAAGAGGGTATTTGCCAATTTAAAAAGTATAGAGTACACAAGATACAGTTCACAGAACTCAAAAAGGTCAGTGAGCTCAAGGACCCAAGTGAGGATGCCTCAGTCTCGCTGCGGAGGGAAAAGAAAGCAATCAGTCTTCCTTCCTTCCTTCCTTCCTTCCTTCCTTCCTTCCTTCC
>NW_021620885.1:4384138-4485288 GCF_004785775.1 Grammomys surdaster
CTCTCTCTCTCTCTCTCTCTCTCTCTCTCTCTCTTTCTCTGTCTTTCCTTCCTTCCTGAGACTGGGCCTGTAGTCGAGGTTGGATTTGAACTCCTCTTCCTTTTCCCTCATCACTCCAGTGCTGTGATTACAGACTAATGAAACTGCTCCTAGTTCTTTATTGTTTTCTTTTGTTTTCATTATTATTTTATGCACATGCTTTTCTTTAACTTAGTAATGCCTGGAAATAACTGCTGTGGGAAAAGTTACTGAAGGATTGAATCATATGTATAGATAGAAACTAAGAATTTAGGAGCAACTGAAAATAATTTTTAAAGTTATCAAAATACTGTATTTGGAACCTATAGATAGCAAACAAAAAAATCTTAAAAATGTACAGATGTTATTACTGAAGATAAATACAAGAAATTAGTTTTATGTATAAGTGGGGTAATGTCAGTTTTCATCAAACGTGGCAGAAAAGATGGTGTTTTGACCATCAGTAGATTAAATCAATGGATGCTGAAAGAAATGAATTACGGGAAAATGTCATAGTCTTTGCTATGGAAAACATTGACTATTTACTAAACCATAATTTATGAAGTAAAACTACATATTGAATTACAGTATATTGGAGGAAGGATTATGATAGGATCTGGATGAAATTCAGAAGTTATTTATCTATGAAAAAACCCTAATTTTAAATATATCAGTATGTAGACTTTTATCCGGGTATTTTTTAACTGGTTAGCATTTGTAATACTTGCTCAGAAATGATGAGAACTTGAAAAATGTGATTCAAGAGTAAAATGTTAATGATGAGAATTTAAGGAGCTCTAATATAGATAGCAACAATATAGAGACAGAGTCCAAAGTAATCAGTCATGTGTCCAATGGTTTGTTTTTTAATATTGGACTTGCGGACAACACTTACAAAAATATGGGTGCCTGAGGAAGTGTCTTCACGTTGAGGTTTATATTTTACATATTGAACAGTAATATATGAAAGAATGATTTATATTCATATTTATGACATTAAGAATAAAAATGTTATGCTTTATAACAAAAAGATTTTCATGATTACAGCTCTTTTATAATGTTTCTATGATTGCATGTGCATCATGATTTCAATCTAAATGAATCATAGCTTTGCACTTAGCACATAAAATACTCTGCCAAGTAGACCTTAATGGAATTAATTATATTTTCTATACATACTGGCTTCTGTCATAAATAAGTTTCAACAAGATTAATCTTCTTTAATTAACGGAAACTGAGAGCTACATAATTATATTCCAGTAAGTAAGATTGTTTTGGTAAATACATTTTTAAAAAAAATGCATGTGTTTAGCCAACAAAATATATTCCATAATTAAATGACATTTCATATTTCTATTATGGTTGCATGATTGAAATCAGTTATGAAAAGAATAACTTTGTGCTTGAATACCAATTTTATTGGCAGTTGCATGAAGTTTCATTTCCCTAACAGAGATTCTCCCTAAATCATGATGTTGATAACTATATTACCATATCAATATAGTCTCACACTTTCCACAGTAAAGTACAGGCCTTTGTTCAGTTGTTGTTCTGTTTAAAAATGAAACTGTTGGTTGCATATTTCCATTAATTCTGCAGGCCATCAGGGCTTCACTCCTGTCCCCCCCCTACTTGATCATGTTCCCCTTTTCCCCTTTCCCACACCTCTCCCACACAGATCTCTCCCTCGATCTGCCTCTCGTGAATGCTTTCTATTCCCTCCCAAGTGGGATTGAGGCATGCTCACTCCAGCCCTTTGGCTTGTTGAGTTCTGTGGTTTGTACCCTGAGTATTCTGCATAATTTTGGCTAATATACACCTATTAGTGAGACACACCTTGTATGTCCTTTTGGATCTGAGATACCTCACTCAGTATTGTATTTTCTATTTCCATATATTTGCTGGCAGATCTCATGATGTCCTCATTCCTAACAGCTGAATAGTATTCCATTGTGTAAATGAACCACATTTTCTGTGTCCATTCTTCTGTGTGGGACATCTGATTTGTTTCCAGCTTCTAGCTATTCCAGATAAGGCCACTATGAACATAGTGGAACACATACCTCAGTGGTATAGTGGGGCATCTTTTGGGTATATGCCCAAGAGTGGTATGTGGGGAAACCCTCTAGAATGTACCATAGACCTAGGAGGTGAGAGACTCTCAGGGCTCAGAGGAAGGTGACCTACTGTTGGGAGAGGGGGCTTGTAGAATGCAGTTCCAGTGGAAAGACAGGGCATCAAGTGGAGGGATAGGATTGCCATCTAACAGTCAAAAACTCTAGCCCAGAATTGTTCCTGTCCAAAAGAACTGTAGAGGCAAAAAAATAGAGAAGATACTGAGGGAACGAGGATTCCACTGTCCAGTCAAACTTGTCCAGCCATATCAAGAGGGGGCTCTAAGGCTTGACACTATTACTGATGCTATTGTATCCTTATAGACAGGAGCCTAGCATGGCTGTCTTTCGAAAGGCCCAAAAAGCAGCTGACTGAAACAGAGGCAGATACTTATACCAAACCAGTGAATTGAAGTTGGGGATTCTTGTGGTTGAATTAGGGAAAGCCTAGAAGAAGCTGAGGAGAAGGGCAGCCCCATAGGAAGACAAGCACTCTCAACTAACCTGGATACCAGGGATCTCTCAAAAACTAAGCCACCAACCTAGCAGCATCCACGAGTTAGTCTGAGGCCCTCAACACATATACAGCAGAAGACTGCCTGGTCTGGCCTCAGTGGGGAAGAAACACATAATCCTCAAGAGAAATGAGCCCCCACGGCTGGTAGGGTCAGGGGTGGGTTGTGGTGGGGGATCAGGACATCCTCTTGGGGAGAAGAGAGAGGAGGAGTAGGATGACAAACTGTGGGAGATCTTTCCATTACCTGTCATCTTCTTTAATTTCTTTCTTCGGGAACTTGTTATACAGATTTTTCACTTGCTTGTTGAGAGCTATATAAAGATAGTCTAAATTGTTTGTGGCTACTGTAAAGGGTATTGTTTCCATAATACCTTTCTTGCTTCATTTATCATTTGTATAAAGAAGGGCTACTCATCTCTGAGTTAATTTTTAATCTATCAACTTTTCTGAAGTTGCTTATCAGCTGTAGGAGTTCTCCAGTAGAATTTTTGGGGTTGCTCATGTGAATACTATCATATCATTCACAAATAGCAAAACTTCGACTTCTTCCTTTCCAAATTGTATCTTCTTGAGCTCCGTTAGTTGTCTTATTGCTCTGGCTGAAACTTCAAATACTGTATTGAGTAGATATAGAGTGGGCAGCCTTGTCTACTCTCTGATTGAATCGATTTCTGATTGAAATCAGATATTAAAAGAATCACTGTGTGATTGGATACCAGGATTATTGATAGTTGCATAAAATTTCAATTGTCTAAAGGGATTCACCCTAATGAATGATGATGATATAATAATAATAATAATAACAAATATATATATATATATATATATATATATATATATATATGTCTTGTTTTCTAGAGTCATAGTTATCAAGGTTGTAATCTATTTAGTGGAAGGTCACACTAAAAAAATACTGAACCCAGCTCGGCAAATCATACTCCATTATGTACTCAGATCCTCATTAACTCTCTATTTCTTGCAATATTTAATGAGGACAGCAGAAGCCAATCCGACTTTTGAATGAAGTCTGTGATGCATGAGGAGTATAAATGGGCAGTAAGGTACTTTTCTATCTTCCTCTTAGCCTGTAAATAAACTTACAAAATAACCATGTGCATCATCATAGTAATAAGCAGAGATAGATTTGACAATATGCTTTGTGCAGAGCCCTGTCCTGAATCCTTAGCGATATCAGAGTTATAAAGCACAGATACTGTTTTTAAATGTTTTTAATATGGACAGTGATTAATGTTAATGTGACACATAAAACATATTTCTCTCCACATGAAAATAAAGAGGAGCATTTCACTTACTATCAATTTGACTGACTGGAAATGACCACTTTTAGTTAACCCCCATGTTGTTCAAATTTTTTCCTCTGTATTATTTCCAGATTTACTACGGAAATATTTTATGCTTATTCTATACTCAATAGGGCATTCACATTTCCTTGTAAGAACCAGGAATTAACTTAAATGCACACATAAATTAGAACTATGTATACTTAAATGAAGTTGACATTCAGACTTTCAGGTCAAGAAGATATAGCTAGGTTATAAGCATTTTAATATGGCATTTATAAATAAATAATTTAATATATAGAAAATATGAAATATTATATATAAATCATATAAAAATAACTTAATTATTTCATATAAAATTCTTTGTTTGTATTAACATAATGACAATTAATGGACTCTATTTTTACAGGGATCATACAGAAGAGTAAATTCTAAAATGTAAACACCCCAAATTTGTTACATTTATCTAATATATAAATGAAACAATGTTAAAGATGTAGTGAAAGAAGCTCAATAGAATGTATATTAAGTTAAAAATTAGATCTTTTCAGCACAAATTTTATAGTTATAGAAGCAATGGGAAAATTACAAAGTTAGTCATTGAAAGTGATGTTTATAAAGTAGCACAAAGTAATTTTAAAAGCTCACCTAACAATTCACGCACTAACTCCTGTTATTCTTTATTTTTCCAGTACTTGTAAATCAATAGAGAAAAATAACCACTAAATTTATTACAGGCAAGGATCAAGAAACTCACTGTGCTGTGTAATTTTTGTTATTTCTGTTTCTAATATTATCTATATTATCTTAGATATATCTTCATCCTTTTATCTATAATTAAAGATTCTTTATAATATTACATTGAGAGATAGTGATTTGTACATTTATCATAATTTCTTTAATTTTATCTATCTCCTGAACTTTACATAAACATAGGTGATGGGTTTTATTATAATCCCTAGGAAAGGATGACAAGTTGGGGAAAGAGTTTTAGTTGTGCAAGAATATGTCTACTACACTATCTTTCAAGACATAGAATGTGAAACAGTCATGGAATTCCTGAACAGACCCATTCAATTATTCTCACAAGAAAAATAATGTCAGAAATGTTTATGATCATTTGAAAATAAGTTAATTATAAACAATTAAAAATTCTGAAAACTGTTTAGAAGAATTACGATTTAGATTGTTATACACGTAGTGAAATCATTATAAAATGTAATGTTTCAGTAAATGTAAATATAATATAAATATTAACTTATTTTTGTGCATATATATTTAGGTTTACATATAGATTGTATGTTCAAAGACTCACCAGAAGGCAACATATCAATTCAATAATATTTCCAGTATGTGTGTGTGTGTGTGTCTGTGTTGTATAATATATGGACAAATATTTATTTGTGCACAGGGAGGAAGAAGACATCAGATATCTTTCTCTATTTGCTCTATCATATTCTGCTTTTTTTTCCCTTTGAGAAAGGTTATACTATTGAACCTAGATTCTAGCCTTTTCAGGCCAAAGTTGCCTAGACAGTAAGGCCCAGCAATATTCCTGTCTCCATCCAAATAGCCATGGGTTTACAGAAACATAGGAACATGTCTTTTGGTGGGTGTTGTAAATTCAGTTTCACACCTTCAAATTGAACAGCAAGTGCTCTTCCACATCAAGTCATCTCAGCAGCCCTCTGTAGTAGTGCTTAACTTTGGCTTTATACTATGTATCACACAATGAAATTATGCTGTTATACACAGAAAGCAAAAATCGAATGGTATGGAAATTTAGGTTGAATGTCAATATCATTAAAAGATTTTTATGGTAATGGGTGCAAGAGAATTATAGGATATTTTGTCATTTAATCTAGCATATAATTATAGAAGAAAGAAGAAATAGGAAAATGCAAAATGTAGTTAGTTTCCTGCAGATGTATGAATTTCTTAACTACTAGAATATATGCTCTAAGCAGCCTTCTGTGGTTGGAAGATGGATTCATAATTTCAGAGTGAGGATGTTGGAAGCTACTTAGAAGTAGTTTGACTTCCAGCAGGACTAGATGAGCACAGCCCTTGTATTGTCTTGTGGCTGAAAGAATTGCCCTGAGGAAGTAATCCTGAGCAATTTCCATGTGCTGTGTTTATGTTGTGGCCTGCTGGAGAGCTTTTCTCTAAGTACTGTCATGAGTCTGAGTGCCAGCAGGCTCCCTGGCCTGATGCAAGCTTCTGGATGCCAGATTCACAGATTAGACATACCGGGTACATATTGACTTTTGATGAGCATCTCACTAACTGTGTTATTTCAACATAATGCAACTACCAAGGGGTGAAGCTGAGAAAAGAGAAATAGGTTCAGCTTATTTCAGTGAGGTCCCCAAAGAACTTAGGTGGCTGTATTCTTAACTAGTTTACAAATTTTAATAGTTTCATTTAGAAATGTAATGAAGGATGTGGGTAGGAAAAATCAAGAGCAAGGATTCGCTTATTTTTCTATTTCACATAACTAACAAAACCGTTTTAATAAAACCACAGCAATATTTTACATATAAGTGCAAAAGCATTAATGCATGTGTGATGATTTTTGACTTTAAAATTTAGAATTGAATTGAAATAAAATTTCTTGGAAATTTCCTTACTTATTTCATCAATTTGGTTCCCTGTTTTTAAAATAAAAGAATGAAGTTGATCCAATTTACATGATTTCAGGGACGTTGGATGTGTGAGTTGAAGCATCAAACACATCTTGTATAGTTAGGACTTTATTCTTGCTCTCTTTATTCGGTCATGTGGTCACTGTAGAGTACAGAACATAGTGTCTGAAGTGCAACATTTGGCCTTTCTTTCAATAAGCAGCTTGGTAACTGGACATTTACTAATATAGATTTAAAATTTTGTTATTGATAAACTGGAATAATGCTATCTATATAAATCATATGTTGTTGAAAATATAGACTATAATATAATAAAATTCTCTACTCTCTTATTTAATTTACAAGTAATCACAACACTTGCTAAGAAATCTGTATTACCAGAGATAGTCAATAAGTTACCAAATGCACAGATGTGCTCGGAGGAAAAGGCAGAATTCAATCTAGCCTCAAGCTTTTGTGCCAGGATTTTTTCTTTTCCCTTTCTTTTTCTCGAGTGATATTGACAGTGTCATACAGACTTGTTCTTCCTAGGAAGCTCCAGGATGTGGACATATTTCTCTGACTCTGAGGTTTTTGTTGCAGAAATAAAGCTTTGTTAAATCATTTCTCTGTAATCTGGACTCATCTGAGGAAAATGCTTTTTTCATGTCTCCAACAGCTAGCTTCAGTGGAAAATAGACAGGTATAGAGTATTCCATGCTGCTACTTCAGTAAAAATATTTTCCATTATATCCTTTATACTCTTAATAATGTACATAAGATTTCATTTGTTTTTTTATTTCTTCTTAGTATTGCCTTAGATATATCCTAAAGGGACTAGTTATTTTTTCTTTTATTGAAAATAATTTAGATTCTTTGTTCACATGATAGATACCTCCCGATTATTGTCTTCCCTCCTTCCACTCTTCCCAGTCCTGTCCCATTTCCACTCCCTTCCATATCTGCCCCCTTTCTGTCTCTCATTAGGCATAGAATGCTTCCAACACACAACAACCAAACAAAACAAAAACATAAAACAAAACATAATAAAACAAAACAAACAAACAAAATAAAATAAGACGAAGCTAAAACTATCATATTAAAGTTGGACAGGGCAAACCCATCAGGAGGAAAGGAGTCCCAAGAGCAGGCACAAGAGTCAGAGAGCCACTTGTTCTCACAGTTGGGTGTCCCACACAATGTTAAGCTAATAGCTATAATACACACACAGAGGACCTGCTAGAGAACAGTTTAGGCCTTCTGCTTGCTGCTTCAGTGACTATGAACTCATGTGTGACTTTCGTTTTTCTTTTTTCTTTTTGGTTTTTCTTTTTATTTTATTTATTTATTGACTATTATTGATTTATAGTACTATACTTAACAATTAGATTACACCTCTCTAACGTACTAATGTTTAGCATTCAATTTCTTATAAAAATTAGTATTTGTCAAATAAATATCACATTTTTACCACTATAATCAATAATATATATTACTATGTCTCACAAAATATAAGCTATTTTGTCTTACGTTTATGATTTAAACAACTAGCTTGCTTTATTTCAATTATCTTGAGAATCAATTCTTCTTTTTTTATAACTTATTTTTTCTCAAATCGTAATTCATTCACACAGGGGTTATAAACACAGAAAGGCAGGACGTGGGGAAGGGAATGACACTGGAGTGTGGGTGATCAGGGGGAATACAGATATCTTCAGAGCGGGGTATCGGCTGGGTGAAGGTTCAGGGGACAAGTCACTATGACTCTGCCTATGACTCGATTGTCCTTATCTAAGTTGGTATTGTCTGCCCAGGCTACCTATTTACAAGGTCTATGACTACTCAGGCTTGTAAATTTCAACAAAAGCTGCCTGTCCACATTAGCTCATAGCCATCTGTTTCAATGTTTCTACACTGAGACCCAAGACTTGGTGTTAGTATACATGTATGACAGGTCCATTGCTGATTTTAGGCCTATGGCTGATTTTAGGCCTTCAGTGGGTAAGCAGGGCTGCCTCTGTCTGATACCACAGAAGGCACAGCTAACTGGCTACCAAAAAGATTAATATAAAAATACATACCCCCACAAAGCCAGGCCCAACCATAAATACGATGAATAACAATTTACATCCAGGGAAGAGAAATCTCCCTGAGAATTCCCTTCTTTTTCCTTTCCAGGTAAAAATGAATCACCCGTGATGTCTGCTGTTAGAAGTTCTAATCCAGATGCTGGCCTCTAAACTTACACTACTCAGACCTTTGAAGGGCCACTGAGAAGAACATCAAACAGCAAGAGACTGACATCACTAATCTGAAGAAATCCCTCGTTTCTCTGTCTGAAGAGACCTCCTAAAATCGCAAAGATCCTTATTGGATTTGATTTATTCTATTACAATAGAAAAGGCTGTGTATAGCTCTTGACTGTGTGCAGCTCTTAAAGAAGAAGGTTGCCTTTACATAGACAAGACAAGGAGGGTTAAAGAGAGAATGAAACAGGTAGTGAAGGCCCTAAAAAAAATCAGAGAGAGAAAGAGATAGATGAAGGCTGGTACAAGAATTGGTTTTCAGCCTCTCCAAGGTCGTCAACCCTATTTCCTCCCATCTTGGGACCATTATTTTGGTTCTTTTTGCTTATTTTTGCTGGTCCCTGGCTCTTAAATAGGCGGAATAACTCTGTGAAGCAACAGATAAATAATTTGGCAGCAAAACCTATTCAGATACATTATCATAAATTAGCTATGGTGGACCACGAGACTCAATATGAGGTTGTTACTTTATACAGGGTGTCTCCAAAACCCATCTCCACCCAACCTAAAAGGGGGGACTTCTGCCCCTAGACCAAGCAGAGAGGGGTCACCCAGAGCCCCCTCTGACAGGCGATCTGAATTCTTGCATAAGCTTCGAGGCTAAGCACTGCAAGGGAATATAAATAAAAGATAAAAATATCTCTCTGGGTTCCCTGAGCGACAAGCCTGACTGCATAGGGGTTGATGTCAAAAGTATCTCCTCTCCAGGAAAAAGACATAGGGACGGGTATGGCCCTCATGCCTCACTGGACAACGACAGGGGGAGTGGAGCCATTACAAGGTCCCCTTCAAGTACTGGAGGTCAGGCCTCTATCCCCGTCTTCGCAAGTTTAGAATTGCCACAGCCCTTCTATACTTAGAGAAGGGAGGAGATGTCAGGGGCAGCCCTGCTTTTCTTTTTTCATAATCCTTTGTTCTCCTAATGTCCTCCATCCCTTCTGGCTTCTACAGGCTTTCCACTTTCTCTTCTGCAGGATTCCCTGAGCTCTAAAGGGAGGGATTTAATGAGGATTTCCAACTTAGACTCTCTGCCTATATAATATCTGGCTGAGGTTCTCCACATTCATGCTCATGTGCTGCTGGAGCAATCTTCTTTGATGACAGGATGATGCACTCACTGTTCTATGTGTATAACAACATATCATTAGGAACACATTTATTGCTTTTTCTTTATAGACCAGTAAGTAGTATTTGGTTTTATTCTAGGCCTGTGGGCTCTCTAGTCTTGGGATCTTGGTTACCCAAGCAGTGTTGGGCATTGGTTCGTTCTCATGTAGTAAGCTTTAAGTCAAATCAGACACTGGTTTGTTACTCTGACAAGCTCTATGCCACCATTATCCTAACATATTCTGTAGACAAGACATAAGAGTAGGAGTTCTGTGAAGGCATGAGCTTGACTTTCCATGTTTAATTAGTTGTGAGAGTGTTGTCCTTAGTAATAGGGACCCACTGTTATCTTGTGGATAGCAATCCATTATTTTAGCATTAGCTTGGATTGTTTGGAGGCTCCCTTGGACTCTTGGTCAACAACTCAAATGAATGCTACTTACTCCTGCAGCTGGAATTCTTACCTGGATCCAGGAGATGCCAAGTTGAGATTCTATATCCAACATTTCTAAGAGTCCTCATTAGGACCTTCATAAATTTCAGGAAGTTTCAACCGCACTAGGTTTTCACACTATCCCCAAATGTCCTTCAATTCTAGATCTATCTCCCCCCACTCTCTCTATCCCATCTCTCTTCCACACCTTAGATCCCTCCTGATCCTATTCCCAAATAACCCCAATCCATTCATAAAATGTATTCTATTTCCCTTTCCAAGGGATACCAATGCATCCCCTCACCTTGACCATAAGAATTTTATTGTTGCTAAAAGTATTCCATCATTATAGAACCAAAACTTGAAAGTTAATTAATGAGGTATTTTCAAAGAATATATTATTGGACTGTAAATATATTAGAAGTCTAAAAATTGTGAAAATATATGAATGAAGCACATACTGGTGAGAAAATGACCACAGAACCATCTCAGGATTGACTTAAAACATGTGCTGAACAGGAACAGGTGGATGGGGCCAGATTTGCAAGAGTTGTTTACACTGCTATTCAATGCTTAGACTGAATTGCTTCAAAGATAGTAATAAGCAGCTTACTAAGTAAACATATTACGAGACGTATTATCAGCTATATAAAGTGTTGAGTCAAAATGGAAGGCAGTAAATGTCCCAGGAGAATCACAAACCACAATGAATTATTAGAAGCACTAAAATGAAGTTGGAATGTTCGTCAAGGGCAGTGATAAAAATCTGTCTTGATGACTCATGTGCAGAAGACAGAGGCTGCCAGATGCAAAATGAACCATCTCTTGGGACCTTGAGGTTTAAGGCTAGAATTTGAAGATTTCATCACTTCTTGTAACTCATTCACTCATCCATTCAGTGACTTATTCAACATACATTTATTAAAATGAACATAGGAAATTAATAGCTGTTGAAAGAAGTTTGTATGGTGAATCTGACTTTCTGTGACTACTATGTATAAGATGAAAACATTCCATTCCCAGGAAAGTACAAAATTCATTTAAGCGAGACAAAGTTAATTTTTGGAAAAGTTCCATTAATCTAACAAAGTTAGAACATGTCCATTATGTTTATCTGCATAGCCTAAGATAATCTTTGAACATTTATTATTCTTGTGACCCATCAAATCACAAATTTTTATATGAATCAAGGTTCTTAAATCTTTGTATTCACATGACGAATACGGGGGAACTTCACAAGCCATTAGGATACACATGCCTAAAAAACAACCAAGAACATGAAAGACATCACTCTAAAGAAGCATTGGCTGTTATTACAGCAGTAACTTGACATAGTTGATAAATATGTCCAGAGTAGAACATGAGACTGGGAACAAAACTCATTCCTAAAAGAGAAGAAAGGGATTTCAGAAAAGGAAAAGTTATCTCATGGAAATTAAATTGTGTAGAAACATATAACTGTCCCTTTTAATTACTGCCAACTAGACATATTGTTACCACTTCTAACTAATGTCTACCTGATTGTTCCTTGTGGCCACGGCTACCCTACTGCTCTTCTTATGGCTGGGATGTGAAATGTCCTCAATGTGCACATATATTTGCGTACTTGGTCCTCTGCTATGGCACTGTTTGTGAGGGATTTGAAAAATTTAGGAGACAGAACATCTTAAAAAAAGAAAGCCAAAGAGGTAGGAAATATTGGTCCATGTGCCCATTCTCCCCGCCCGTCTCTACTACATTTCCTAGATACAGTGTTACCACTGCAAACCTTCTGCTGTGCCTCCAAAGACAATGAATTGCAAACCCTAACTCATGAGCCGAAATGAACACCTCAATCTGTTTGTATTACCCTAGGAAAAACTGCCTCCTCTCCCCTTTCATAAGAAATTCATCTTTTCAAAATCACCATTCTACTTTCAATTGCTCTATGATCAAGTTCATGGTTTTCACATGGGGCTGAGATCAGGCAGTTCTTGTATTTTTGTTCCTTGTTAATTCTGATGAACACAATCATTTGTAGTCCCATTCACAATGCAACAAATATCAAGAATTCATTCTATTTTATGGCTAAATCGTGTTCCATTGTATATTTTGTACCTCGTTTCCTTTATCCATTTATCAGCTTATGGATATTCACAACCTGTTTACAGTTTTGGCTTCTTTGACTTCCCTGTTTGAAGTGGCTTCCCAGACATTTTGTGTTTAATCACTACATTAACTTTATGTTGTTTCCATAAATTACAAATTTTATATACCTTTTCATGTGCAATAGTTGATAGATTTTTTTTCTTCAATGTTGCTAGGTGCATAGTAGGTTCTTTTTGTGTAGTCATAGATCAAGTTGTAACTACAAAACTATCAATAATCTATTTCTTTTTATATATCTTTGTATATGATGGTATGTGTACAATATGCATATTTGCAATAAAAACCAATTGTCAAGTTACCTCAATTACAAAATTATCCACTAGATAATTTTGACTAGTGTATTGTTGTGTCTCTTTTTTTTACTATCATAGATACTTAGAATATATATAAAATTATTAATCCTCATATACAGTTTTAATGCAAGCAAATGCAATTATTCTTCCTAATTTTTTATTGTTACTTGGTGAGATTTGTTTCAGAAATATAGTGGCATCATAATTCAGTTTAGAAAGAAGACTAATGCAAACAGTATTCTACTTCCATTAGCTTTTAGCATTGTACATGTTCTTATATAATTATTTTGACTACTTTGGCTTCTTACAGATTCACTTAAAATGGACAAGACCATTGTTGAAATGATGAAATTGCTTTGATATTGCATTTTTGCAGAGGGTTTTTTATTGAATACACATTCTATTGGAATATTAATAGATGGAAATTTATTACATGATCCTGATCAATTTGATAGTCAATTTTCAGAGAATATTGTGATTTAATAATTTATTGTGTCTATTCACTGACCTGTTATATTATACAAACATATATGAACATTATATATGTGTGTGTGAGTGTGTGTATATATATATATGTGCAAGTCCATTATTTTTTCTCCAGTTTATGTTTACTAAATATCCACATTACATACGTCTATGGCCTGAAAAGCTATGATGAGCACTGGGAGCAAAGCATGCAATATTGACAGCTCAAATGATCCACAGGATTGAAGAATAGATGTTCATTTGGGGCATTAATTAGACACCAGTGGTGGGCAATGCAGGTACAAGGATAGCAGGTCAGGTGCAGGGCTTAGCCATCTACTCTTGCAGCCTTCATACCTAAGACATACCATACACAAACTCTCTATCCCTGTTTAAATAACTTCCAGATTCATGATTCCTGGTCAGTTGCTAGTCCTGGAATCCCATTTCAAGGTTTAATCAATAGGGAGAAATGTCAACGTTTTTCATTTCCTTGCCTCTGCCAATACTTTGTAGTGTTCTTCAATAAGCTCACAAGTCCTTCCAAATGGTCTGAATAAACTGAAACTATTTACCTAAAATGAAACTACACTTCCAACTTTCTAAAAGGAGAATAGACACTCCAAGAAGTATCACCTTTTTATATCCTAGTGACCAAGGTATATTTCTGTGTCCTTTCTCACTTGAAAGCTGGGAAAAACATACTTTCTGGAATGGAATCATGCTGTGCTCTTCCTTCCCTAAATGTTACATTGTGACTATAAAATTAATTCTATTCCAGCTCCCATTTCTCCTGACATCCCTTTCTTCAGAACTAAACAGGGACACCATCTTTCTTCAGACCTGAAGAGTTTTGCTCGCAGCATAGGTCACCAGCTTGCCTGCTCCTCATCCTTAATAGTGCATCATTATGTCAAGAGTATTTTCTCTTGGGTTTCTCAGGGGGTAAGGAAGTAAATCCACATTCATTTTAATCATTTTTTCCTGCTGGTTTTGGACTTTAATTTATGCTGTTAATTTTTAGACTTGGATATTTATTTTTGGTATGGGCCCAAAATTATAAACTCTAAGAGGAATAGCCATCATTTTATATTACTTCTTTTTTAGTTGCAGTATACTATAATATCTGCCATTTTATTTTAAGTATGTCATTAGATATTACTATAGTTTAGTTAGTAACAATTCTTCTTACCTGAATTTTTTAGAAAACAGACTTTAAGTTGTACTATGTACATTGACATACTTTCATGCCTTGCAAACCCTAGTTAGCTTAAAGTATGAGACTATCCAGTGAATACCATTGGTGTGGAATGATACATGGGTTGCTTATGCAACCATGAGCTACATTCATATCTTTCCTGATTTGCACACCATATTGGCATGCCTTGACCATATTACATCAAAAAGATAGTCATTATATTCTGCTCTTTTGTCTCCCATTCTTTATTCTACCATCCCCTACCATCGTTCCCTTCTTATTCCCCTGCTCCTTCATCCCTTTCTGAACTGTCCTATGCTCCCGTTTTCACTACATTCCCTTCTATCCTTCTGTCTTCTGTTTTGCATCTCTCTATCTTTCATTTCTTTTATATCTTTTCAGTTAAGTTTTTAAACTTGTTTTTAGACTTTGACAAATTTGACATATTTCTCCTCATTTTAGTAACTTAAAAATTTTATCACCCTGCATCATGATACTTGAGGTTCCAGTTGTAGTTTTGTGATTGACATGCCTTTTATCAAGATCATTCCAAATACAGCCCATCCCTAAACATTGATAATAAAATTCTTTCTGTCATAATTCAAAACAATTAAATGTCTTACATTATAAAATCAAGAGTTCATTTTGTTTATTTTTTAGTTAATTATATTGTGTAGTTTGCTATTAACAGAGTAAGTTATTTGTTCCTCTAGTGATCCATAGCATATTAATAACATGATTCAATAACTATAGATGAAGTTAATTGTAGTTTAAAAATGATGTATAAAATTAAAGAATTCAGTAACATCTGGTATCAATACCACAAAACTAGCTATTCTTTGTCATTCTGTCCTATCTTCACAACAAGCCCTAAGAAGTACTGTACTCTGTTCTCTCAGAATCTAGACTTTTATAGTCACAAACTAAGCTTCAGGATGTTTAAGATTTCCTGTCTTCCAGTGTCTTTTGATCACAAAAGATTTGTCACTAACAGAAGATCAACAATCCAAAGACTCTTTTTGAGTATTTCCTATTTGTTCTCTTCAGGAAATAAAATCATTTATCTGGAAGCAGTTCGGAATAGTCAAAATAGAGGAAGCATTCAAAGAAAAGATAGAAATGGAAATGAAGGAAATAAAACAACTGAGTAACAGTTATTTAGTCGCTCAGAAAGTTCAGCATTTCTTCATGGTTAGAATTTTAACCTACATATCATCCATATTATTTGACTTATAAATGATTAATCAATTAATTTAAAGCTATTTACTAAAGTGTTATGCATGGATAAAGTTTGAAGGAAAGAAGAGAATATGTAATGTGTTAAAATCAAATCTAAAAATAGTCCTTTCCTAGGTCTTGCTGCTCAAAATTATTAAAATTGTTTGTAGACAAGTTACTTTGATTTTGGACAGTGAGTAAAAGTGCTAAAGACTTCAAAATTAATAATTATAATTTACAAGTGAATGAAGTGAATAATTGATCCTTAAAATATATTTGTACCTAGATTTTGTTTTAATAAGTATCTTTACAGTAACTGCATTCAAAATAAATGTGTATCATACAGTATTGTGTGTCTCTGTCTCTGTTTCTGTCTCTCTTTGTGTGTGTTTATGTGTGGATGGCGGTTGGGGATGGGTGGGTTCACATGCACTCGTGTGTGTGCGTGTGTGTGCGTACGTGTCTGTGTGCATGTGAGTGTGCCTCTCTCTCTCTCTCTCTCTCTCTCTCTCTCTCTCTCTGTGTGTGTGTGTGTGTGTGTGTGTGTGTGTAAAAGGGTTTCTGGGGTTAATCATATAGCAGGTTTCTAGAATCAGTTATTAGAAACACAGATTTTCTCTAAACAGCTTTTTATTATGAAGCACAGTACTTTTGATTCAGGCAGCACCTCAAGCTATATACTTACAAGCCTGCTGTTCTACAGTCCCTCTTTTCTCCCAACAGGAAGCCCTCTCAATTACAACACATTCATCTGTGATATAGCTAACCCTACCAAGTCATTGTTATTAATACTGTGATTCACTGTCATTGTGTTGATTGTTATACTGAACACCAATTTAGTTGTCCTTACTATACTCTAGACCTTATTACCCCATTCTCCAAGAGAATGTCCCCAACTCCCACCCCCTCTTCCTGCAGCCTCAAGTCTCTCAAGTGTTAGATACAGCTTCTCTCATTGAAGCGAGACCTGGCAGTCCTCTGCTGTATATGTGTCAGGCCCCTCATATCAGCTAGTGTATGCTGTCTAGTTGGCAACTTAGTATCTCAGAGATTATGGGGTCGAGGTTAGTTGAAACTGTTGGGCTTCCTACGGAGTAGACCTCCCCCTCAGCTTCTTTCAGCCTTTCCCTAATTCAGCCACAGGGGTCCCCAGCTTTTGTCCATTGGTTTGGTGTAAGTATCTGCCTCTGTCTGAGTCAGTTGCTTGTTGGGCCTCTCCGAGGTCAGTCATGTTAGGCTCCTGTATGTAAGCACACCAGAGCATCAATAATAGGGTCAGGCCTTGGAGCCTTCCACTTAGCTGGATCCCAATTTGGGCTGGTCACTGGACCTCCTTTCTCTCATTCTCTTCTCCATTTATGTCGCTGCAGTTCTTTTAGACAAGAACAATTCTGGGTCAGGATTTTTTGACTGTAGGATAGCAACCCCATCCAGGAATGAGGAATACTTTAAACAAATCTTTAATAGGTTTTATTTGGGTCCCAAGTAGACAGAATCTACAAATCTACAGCTGTTAAGCAATATTTTTATGTTATTTTCAACATTTATGTTGAATAATTGTTGGATAAGATTGCCTTGACCTTCTTCTTGCTTTAACGAATAATGACCATAACACACACACACACACACACACACACACACACACACACAGTGCTATTTGTTTCAGGTACATGGAAGAATACATATTGGAGATCACTCCTATACATTACTTTGTATAACTGAGTAATTAGAAATCCAAGGCAAGTAATTGCTACATTGCTACATTGTTCCCTTAACTGTAGGTTAAACAAAATGGCTGAATACATATCAGAATATCAAGATAAGTGTTAATAACATTCAAGGTGTACTCTGTTAACTTTGCTGCAAAGTCCAGCAAATGTTCCATGCTCTCTGAATGTAAGAGATATTTTCGTAAGTTCCTATAGCCACACTATATAGGATAAATTTTTATTGTAAATCTCTCTTTAACTTCTTAGAATAATATCACCCTCCACCTATGTACATTTATGGTGCCCTAACTGAGCCTTGTGGGTCTAAAGAAATTCTAAAGAAATTACACAATGTTGGATAAGAAATGTAGTGGTAGACACGGGAGACATAACTGAGGGTAAGAAAAGATGGCTCACTTGATCAAAATGTATTACATACATGATATAATCTTTAAACAAAGAATCTAAATAAAAATATGTATTGGTCAAAAAATTAAAATTTGATGTTATTTCTGCAATTATATTTTTAAATTTTAAGCTCATTTATACACATACACACACACATAAGTGTAGTTGATACACAGTTAATATATTACAGTTAACATGTCTCCTCTGAGTAATGTATTTTGCAAATTTTGTGCATACAATTTTTATAGTTATTAAACATTTTTAACATATAGAAATATATACTTGAAAGCCTTGGAGAAGATAATCCTCTTTTTGAAGATTTCACTAGTAATATACAAGAATTTCTTGACATGCTTACATTTTTAACTAATAATGTTGATGTTATTTGCTCCAATGTGTTTTCAGAGAACTTGTCCCAAACAATGACAGGTCTAATTTGAGGCTCACACTATGAAAGGGAGTCCAACACCTCCTGTATAGGAGTGTAAGAGACTGGATAAGTCAGAAATCTATGAAAAAACAAGATCCCTAATGATATCTTCATATACTCATATATACTCATATACTCATAAAATAGAATAAAGGCTGTCATAATAGAAGATGTATGTGCCTTTGATTTTATAGAATAAGTATACAATTTATTACTTAATAAAATGTTTTTTTATCTTTTTGGATTTTAAATCAGAGTAAATATTATCTTCAAAAATACAAAAAGTGTGAGTAGGATTAAAGTAATCATGATCATAGAGAGGAAATGGAAATCAGAATATGGGGAGAAATCAGATGATAGCATGTGTGAGTCTACTAGTATTAGGAAACAATTGAGATGCACATTTGTGTCATATAACTATGAGGTTTTAACTTCCAGACTTTAAAATTTAGAGAGAAAGAGCATTTCAAATGAAGAAAATCAATAAAAACATAGAAAATAGTCCTGAGTATATGACTGGTATGAAAATTTTACTTATAAGCTAATCTAACTTCTGTTACAAGTAAAAGAATTATTCATAAATAATATTAGAGACCTCTGAATGCACCTTAAAAGAGATGTTGGTTAAGGGAAATTGCACAGATGTACAATAAATTTTGAATTAATTCCTAATGGTGAATATAGTTTTGGATGTGTATGGAATATTTGTAGTCAACCAGAATTGAAATATCAAAGTTGAAGTCTAGGGCAAAAATTTGTAGATTGAATGAAATAAATTCATAGTGGACAAAGAAAGAAGGGATGGCAAAGAAGAAAGACGGAGTAGAGGCAGGGAGGAAAAGGGGATAGGAGACATGAAAGCTTCTTAAATAAAATGAAAGTAAGGAATCAGAGTCAGGACAAGAACAACTGATTAATTTCTCAATACAAGCATCCAGATCCATGAAATTTAATTCCTGTTGACACAGCCTTAAATAGTACTTAGTACTTTGAGATCTTGTATTGTACGACTTACAAATAATAATGAAAATGCTATGATATGATATTTAAATACAGTAATAAAATACATCAAGAGAAAAATAAATACCACAAAGTAGTCTACAAAATTGCAAATTGCTCTGCCCAAAGAAAGTAAGCAACATTTCAAATAAATTCTCCTGCAAAAATAAGATAATAAAAACTCTGAGAAGGAAAATGCTGGTGATAATTATCTTTATCTGGGAATTTCTTCAATGACTTGGTATTTTGAGTTTTGTGGTAAAAAATGATTCATTCTTTCTATCCATACTTTGCCTAAATTGAATTCAGTTTCTCTGTAATTATCACTTAAGCAATGATGACCATCCATTTTTAGAGAAATCAACTCCAGGAAGAAGAAAAATGCAAGCTTAGCATTATTCTAATCACAACTTTTGTTAACAGAAGATTCAACATGGCAATGAAAGCTTTGAAAACAAATAATAGTCAAATTCAAGATTAGTATTCGTCATCCTGAATTGATATTATGCAAGTGATCATAACATAGTTATTCTCCCATTGCCTATTCCAGATTGAAGACTGAGCTGTGAAAATGGGGTACGGTAAGAAATAAATGAGTTTTAGCTAGAGAGAATGGAGTGATCTATAACTGTATTCATAAGATTTCTGTTGCGACTTCATGATAATATTGATTTCATTCTTTGCTTATTGTCTTAAATCATGTCTGTTTCTGTAATTGATCACACAGTTGTAACTGACATATGAATTCATATGTTACGCTTAAACTATTTTTGATGGTATTATTAATTTTATTTTTATTTTTGTGAGTGCTTTGTTGTCATGATTTGTGAAGGGCAGAAGACATGTAGGGTCCCTATGATCTAGAATTAAGGATTGTTATTCATGTAGGGCCCCTATGATCTAGAATTAAGGATTGTTGTTAACTGCCTTACTGATGCCTAGAAACCAACTTATGAATTCTGGAAAAGGAACAACTGGTCTTGATCACTGAGCCATCGCTCTGGCTTTAATGCTTTGTTATTATAAATAAAGTATGCTATATCTAGTAATTTATACCTCTTGACGATTTTTCACTCCAGTTTTTAAGAACCAATGAGGTTATTAGGATTATGTTTAGAAAGATGGATGAGGGATTATTTCTAGAAACATTCATGACTTACAAACTTCTCCATCTCCCAGGCTGACTCCTGCACATACCATGGCTCACAACTCAGGAGGACTGGAGTTTAGCCTAGAGCTGTACACATAGTCTGAGGTAGTTTGGCTGGTCTGAGAGTCTTCTCTTCTGGCATCAGCTTACTAGTTTTTACAGCTTTGGGAGGGGCACTGTAAACATTGTAAACCATAACTTGCTCTTACTCAAAAAAATGTTTGCTTACTGCAGGAATCTCATAAGCTTATTCCATGCTTCAGTGTTTTATCTTGGAGGAAATTATTTCATAACACATACCCATGTATATTCTTTGTGTCTTATCACTTCAAACATTATGCCAAATCTTTAGTTTCTTATAGATTGTTTTATTAGTGTACTTATGTGGATGTGTGTTTATATTTTTGTAAAAATAATAGCTCTCAAAGAGAAGGCAATGAGTTTGAAAGGGAGTTAGGATGAGCACAGGAGGAGTCAGAGAAAGGGAAACTGTGGGGCTGAAATTAAGCAACTACAGAAGTTACGAATGATTTTTTAAAAGAAAAAGAATAAAAAATGAAATATAGATGATAATATATAGATTTTTCAAGTCCTGTGATGGGCAGGAAACTATTTCTTCCCAGCTTGATTATAGTTTGAATACTGGCAAATGTCATGATATTTTTGGAAACAGATGACTTCATGATTCTTATAATAACAGATCCTAAAATGTTCCTAGACAAATTCCCATGTCATGATACTAATAGGGTCATTTAACATGTACATGCAACGGGATATATGGGAGAATTGCAATTCAATGGGCTACCTATGTTCTCCAGTGTAGAGAAATTTAAAGCCAGCAACATGGCTGCTCTGGCAAGGGATCTCACTCAAATACCTTCTAGGTCTGTTATCTGGCTGGAATGACAAAACTTTAATCCCTCTGACTGGAATACAGACATGCCCTTAGTACATACCTTTAAGATAAAATTAAGCAGTCAAGTTTAACAGTGATATCTAATTGATATCAAGCAGACAAAGTGACAAATTGGAGAAAGATTTGACGCAGTGAGTCATAAACAGGATACACCCAACTGTGAGACCAGATAGGAAAGAGTAGCAATTTAAAAGCTGTGTAGGGAAAGAGAATCAGTCAGTTGGGAGTCAGTGCAGTGACTGCAGCTCAGGGAAGGAGAGTTCCTTCATGAGCTCATACAGTTCAGTGCAGGTCAGCAGAGGCAGTTAAAGTCAGAGAATAAGAAAGACCCTGAAGATTAGAACAAACTGACAGAGTTAGTTTGAGGCCAAGTAGAGCTATTCAGTGAGAAGCTGAGAGAAGCCATATTGAATCAGTCAGCTTGGAGAGGAGTTTGAGCTAGAACAACTGAGTTGAATCACCCAACTAGAATTCAGAAAGAAATGGAAAGGATGAGCTTATTTGGCAGTAAGCCTTTGAAACAACAATTATATCAGGTGTCTATAAGTTACTCTTATATTCCAGTATCTAGTCTATTATAAGTCATAACACCTTGGACTGAGCATAGAAATTTAATTTAACAAGACTTCAGGCCCATTGTCTTAGTTAAAATTTCTATTACTGCAATAAAACACTATGACCAAAAAGCAAGTTGAGGAGGGCTTATTTGACTAGTACTTCCATATCGCTGTTCATCATCATATGAAGTCTGGACAGGATATCAAACAAGGCAGGGATCTGGAAGCAGGGGCTGATGCTGAGGCCATGGAAGGCCTTGCTCTCCAGGGCTTGTGCATCCTGCTTTCTTATAGAACCCAGGAGTGCCAGCCCCGCGATGGTAGGCTGGATCTTCCCACATCAATCACTAATTAAGAAAATGCCCTATACCTGGAACTTATGGACATATTTTCTTAATTGAGATTCCCTCCTTTCAGAAAACTCTAGCTTATGTCAAGTTGGCATGAGTAGCCAGCACACCCATTTAATTTCAAAAGGCCATATAACAACAGTTGCTTTCTAAGTATTATATATTCAATACCCCTGATTGATAGAAGTCCTTGGACCTCAAGGAACATCTCTGAGCAGGAGTTATTTTTCCCTGTCATAGGAGAGCATCTTTAAACTATGTGACCATTGAGAATTTCTGTTCAAAGGGATAATAGCATTTGTGGAGCCTCTAAGTGATACCTAGTTTTTACAGCAGCTCTCAGCAATCTGGGAAATCCTCTGTGCATTTATGGATTAAAGAAGTACAGTTATTTAAAACATCAGAAGAAAGTGATGATTTGATAGTGAAAGCCATTTCAAACTACCCTGAAACATACTAGTAATATGTTAGTTCTCTTATCATATAAAATTTCCAATGCCAGCAGTTGAAACTGAATGTATCCTTGCCCACTGTATTGACTAGGAAACATGGGTGCATATTAAAAAATCATAAAAGTGATTTTCTTTCTTTCCTCAATATTTTGATCATGACTAGGTCAATGCACATGGGTTTGTATGTTTTGAAGATACACTGAGACAGACTTCACCCTAACCACATTGATTTTACTGCAGATTAGTTTGACTTAAAGTGCATAAGGAATTATTGAAAGTGCACAGAATGAAAACAGTTGAGTTCTAATAACTTATATTCATTTTATTTTATTTTAAATATTGAACAGCAGAAAGTAGCTAAGTCAAATGAAATATCTCTTGTTCCTTCCTCACTAGGAACTTTACAAAGTTCAGTGACATCTTTGTCAATGGTGCAATCCGTAAAAGCATCAGGTGTATCTGCATTCGACAATTGCTGATACGTGCTTGTATTATTTATATTCTTTTGCTGATTTGTGTTTGACTTGAAAAGTGTATTTTTAAGTCCTTGGAATATGAGGTAACTGCTGTTTCCTTAAAAGATATATGCCTTCTTAAGTTTTCACCCACTTTTAACAGAGGACTAATGGAGTTTGCAGTGTGATAATGATGTTCACAAAAATCTGTCGACATTTCTTTTGTTTTTTTCCTCTCTTTTTTTCATTCTCTAGTGAATAGCCTTCATCAGTGGTGTAAGCCCAATGTATGGTAGTATTATAGAAATCACAGGCAAAACTTCACATATGGTTTCCTGTAGAAAATTGTCTGTCACAGACAAGTCTCTTTGAGAGGGAGAAACCCACTTCAAATAATTACCAGACCTTTTCATGTTATCACCAAGTGGATCAAAGTATAGCATAATAGAGTACAAAGGCACATGGTTGGAGGGCTGAGTCTTGACAGCACAGCTGTTGCAGTTCTTCCATGATACACAATACAGGCTCTGTCCTCTCATCTCCCAAATGAATTGACTATTGTTCTAACAATACACCTGATTCTTCTCATAGCACTTGGGGGTTTTCAATAGACTGTAGGAAAATTCTATATATCCAAGTAATGATAACCAACAGCTTTTCGTGCTAGCATAGATAAACATCCTTTTAAATATAGGTTAAAGCTTTAGAATATTTTTTCTTCTAAGGTGGAGTGTTTAATAAGTTGATGTTATTAGATCAGCTTGGGTGCAACCGTCAAATATCTCACTGGCCAGGAAAAGAAGCAGCATCATCCATTGTTTTTTATCTGTAGAACTACGTTTTAACTTCTTTCTGTGTTGATTCTTTCCCACATTTATTTCCTGACTTGAGAAGATGAATAAGTAATAAAGTAGGACATTGTTGACTGTTTGATTATCCATACCAAGTTACATGCTAATGTTTGCTATGAACCCCACTGTCTTTCCTCCAATCCCATTAAGCCATGAGGGCCTCTTTCTTCCTTTTCAAGAAAGCGCTGTCAGAAGATCATCCAAAGTGAGCAAAACTGCCAAGAAGTGACTCAAATCTAGTGCTTTTTGTACTTGTAAAATGATAGAAATATCTGCTACAATTCCGTAGATGACAAAAAAGTAGAGAACATTTCTAGGTTAGGAAAAGTGAATGTCACTACTCAGAACAGTAAGAGGGGCAAACATAGCAGCTGAACCTGAAACTCAATTCCCAGGGGATGATGCGACATCAGGTAATGTCTGCACACACACAGTAGATTTACAAGGGAGTATCTACTAGTTTAAGAACTATGAACATTTAAAATGGGCTGTAAGCCTATATCTTCTGTTATTCAAAATTAAGCATCATCTCTCTCTTCCACCTCTATCAATATACATTCTAAACTGATAGTAGTCTGGGCTACATAATTAGAAGACATGTCAAAATCAATCAAACAAACAAATTTCTACAATTGAAATAAAAGCAAGATAATAAAATCAGAAAACAATAGTACATATCTGAATATGAAGAGAGGGAATCCCTGCCTGGCTAAATTTTACACAAAGAACTGGAAAAAACTAAGAAATTCTGGGAGCTGGATAAATATTTTTCAGAGAAGAGCAGAGTTGGCTCTTTACTGTTAGCATAGAACACATGTATGCAGTAATCTTATACATTCTGAGTGAGTTATTTTTAGGAATGTGTATGTGTGTGTACATATATACATATATGTATATAACAGCAGTTAATGGAAAGGGGCCATGAATTTAAAAGACAGAAACAGGAGTATAAGGAAAAATTTAGAAGGAGAAAGAAGGGGCAAAGTGTGTGATTATATTATAATCTCAAAAATAAAGAAACAATAGTAAAAACTCTGAAAGCATTGATCAGTCTAAATTCATATTAAACTAATTATGCCATGACCATGCATAACTTCACCGCTGAGAAAGGGGTGATACAAAATATCAAAATCTATTGTTTACTATATCACTGTAAAAGAGTTGAACTTAATACCTCATGCACATCTCATCCGAGGCAGAAAAGATATTTTGACAGGCAGAGCACATCACAATACATCTATGATTAAAAGTCCCAAAAAATGACTAAAGTACAACAGCTTTGTAAAGGCTACTTATGTCAAGGCTATAGTTAATATCATATTCAGTAATGAAAATAGAGATTTCCTTCAAGTTCAAGAACATGCACACATTCTCACTTTTAATGCTGTATTTTACCTGCTATTAAAACCTCTAGCCAGGTCATTGGATAAGGCTTTTAATGTTTAGTAAGTGACTTTATATATAGAAAAACCTACTAATTACTCCAAAATTAACATAATTTTAAATATTCAATGAAATGATACAAATGAAAATGTTATTTTCTCCATACTAATAGTAATATATAGTATATACTAATGTAAGTAGTGGAAAGAAACTAGATAAATAATACATTTGCACCAAAACAAAACAAAATTATTCAAAAGCCTGATTAAAATATCTACAAGTAAACTAAGGATGTGAAGGAAATGAATTGAGATCTATAACGGAATTGAGACAAATGAATGGAGATGCACCCAATGTTCATAAAGTATAAGATTAATATTGATAAAAGGCCTAGTAGTTTAGGAATAATTAGGTGAAGTGCTTCCTGAAAATGCATGCAGACTGAAGGCTGAACACAGTAACTCATCCACAAGCCAGTAGTGGTGGTACACAGTTGTACTCCTTGTGCTGAGGAGTTGGAGACAGGCACATCCCTCAAGCTCCCTGGGGAGTTATCCTACATGGCTCCAGTGAAATGACATTTATGTTCACACACACACATACACACCCACATGTAAAATAGCCATGTAAATTTTTTGTGGCAGGAGTCTGAATTCAATCCTCAACCATTTAGTAAAGCCAAGGCATTGAGAGTATACTAGTTCACTTTTTATTGTTGTGATATGGATCATGATCAAAAACAACTTGGAAAGAAACGGGTTTAATTGACTTGCATGATCTGATCACAGTCCATTAGTAAGGGAAACCAAAGCGGTAACTCAGAGAAAGAATCTGAAGGTAGGAATTGAGAGACCAAGAAGGAATGCCTCTTACTGGGTCATTCCTCATGGTTACTCAGCCAGTTTTCTTATAACCCACAGATCACCTTCCCAGATTTGGCTTAGCCACAGTCTTCTAGATTCTTTGTGTCAATCATTAATCAAAATCAACCCACATGGACTTGAGCACATTCCAATTTGATGTAAGAAGCTCCTCAATTGAGGCTTCTTATACCCACAGGATTTCAGTTTCTGTCCAATTGATGAAAATATTCAAATAGCACACTTAATCTCTGGAAAACTAACAAAAGTAAATTAAGTACCAGGGCAATGGCAGATACTGTCTCAAGTGCACAGCTCCCAAAGAATGACTTGGAAGGATGTAAACTGGTCTCCATAAACATACAACAAGTGTAAACACAATCACATACATACAGAAACACACACATTCCATAAACATACATATGGAGACTACAAATACTACTCACAGTGATATATTTCATGTTATATGTATCATAATTATAACCATAGCTTAACAGAAATTAAAGTGTAAAAGATCTGTGAACCTTAGAAACAATGTTTAAACAAATCCTAAGAAGAGCAAACTTAGAGGCGTCATAAACATTGCTGATTTCAAGAGTCTACATCCAGATATGGAATATTTGATTTAAAAGTTATGACAGTGTGAAAAATAACTGTGTGAAAAGTGTAAATAATAATGTATAAGTTATGGTCGTTAGCTGGTCATGGTGGTGTCCTTCACTTTAAGATACACTACCTATTTGTTTATTATTTTATCACTGAATTAGAATACAATTACATTATAAATGCATGTGTATATACATATATATGATGGATTAAAGCCAGAACGAAAATTAATGGAGCAAAGATATTATAACAATTTGCTCACATATATAAAGTCAATTGATATTACATATTTTTTATAGAATATGAAAAATAAAACTGGGTACCATTAGCAAAATATTGTAATAAAATACTATCCACAGACAAAAGGGTAAAATTGATTCTTAACTAGCACATAGACAACAGAACATTCACATTAAAGAAATTAAATACAAGATCTATTTGATAATGTAAGGCTTTTAGGATAAAACACGCAGGAAATATTTCATGATGTTGGCCTTGATAGTTATTTCCTAAATACAGATCTACATGAGGCAATAGAAATAAAAGGAGTCAGTTGGCTCTCTCATTTGAAAAATATTTTCTACAGTGATTGAAACAATCAACAATTTTTAAAAAATAAGTGAATCTGCAGGAGAGAAAACTCTTTAAGGTTGTTTTCTTGATAAGAGGTTAGTGTTTGATGCAAAAAATTTACTTCTACACTTCAACAAGCAAAATTAGAAAACAAAACAGAACCCAAACTATGAGCAAACAAAAATAAATAAAATAAGATACCCCAAACTGGTAGCTAAAAAAGGTGTTAGAGTCTGCCTTGAGCACACTACATGTGTCTCAAATACATTTAATGATTCTCAGTGTCTTACTATGGAATAGGAAATTAAAACTACAGTATATTATACCTTCAAATCTGTTATGACAATTTTAAAATAGACCATGCTAGTCAGGACAGGAAGAACATTCTTGCACTGTACATAAAATGACAAATGATTCAGCTTTCATAGAAGGGAAATTACTGACTATAATTCTCAGTAAAGCCTATTTAAAATATTTTTAAAATCACAAATATTATTTTTAAATTGATTTCATACTTGCTGTATAATAAATAAATGTATCCCCTCTCTGGAGGTCTATGGAAACCAATTAAAATCAGAAATTTTAAGACATGTAATCTCTTTTCTAATTGCATCATTTTTCACAATAGACTAGATGTAAGTTCCACCTAAACAGATATTGGCAAATTAGTAGATAAACCAAATGTGGGCTATAAAGACAATTGATCTCCATTTAGTTTTTTAGTACAGCACACTTGGCAATATCAAAGCAGAGGAGCTTTAACTTCTCTCTATAAAATAGTTTTATTCAATTGTACAATGTATTTTAAACTAAATAATCTCTGAAAGACTAGCATTTTTATTTAAATGTATTATAAAACTTCATACTCAAGTGCCACATTTAGTGTTTTTTAATGATTGTGAACTTAAAAGGTCATGATAGGGTAATTTATATTTTTAAGAAAATAATAAATTCCATGTGGCCTAAATATGTGCCATTTCTTAATTTTATGGTAACATGCAATCATGTAATGATTAAGTAAGCCTTCATTTCACTCACTCAGAGAGTTCTCATGATTTCTGCTGGCTATACCAACTCACTTCATTTTCCTTTCATGATATTTCTAAAGCTTGGCATGCAGAAGGGATTAGTTTCCTAAAACAGCAGTTCTTGACAGCAATGGCACATATTTTGCCTTTGCCTTTCCAGAGTTACTAAGCTTGTTGTCCATTTCATGTTACAATTGATATTTTCATATTTATTGCATGATAATGCAATAAAAGAATCTTAATCTTTTATTATTCTATGATTAATTTAGCACTCCTACTGAGCTAATAATAGTAGAAAAATCAATATTTCATTTTTTGTCTTGTGTTAATTTCACTGTCAATATTTGCTAAGTCATTGATAACACTTTATTTCTATCCATTTTTCTCTGCACTATTCTAGAAATCACTGAAATCAACTAAAGCAATAAAATGAAATGTTACTTGAAATTCACAAAATAAACAAGTATTTTAATCAAAAAAAAGTTTTACCCATCAAGAACTTTTCATTGATACCTTTGACTGTTTCATAGTGAAGCACAATTACATGTATGCGTGAATCTTTTTTGGCCCAGTGTGTACTTTCCCACAGAGCTGAAACATGTGACAATGTTAGATATCACATTTTCTATCAAGTAGTTCCCTCATGAAGGAATGCTTGGGAAAACACATAATGTGTTCTTTTCACTAGCAAAAGTTATCCTAACAGGTAACAAAACCACAGGGTTATTTGGGGGGGAGGGAAGAAAACACATTTTGCATACAATGACTAAAATATGAATTTTCCAATTCTGGAGCTCATTCTAGGATCTATCTCAGACACCTGAAGCTGCTGCTCTTCACGCCTCAGAACCTTAGCAACTTGATTTTCCTTGACAAACTTTTTTTTCTTAGACTATTTCTAGTCTTATTTTTATCATTAAAAAAATTCCTTTTGTTCTGAGATATGAATTTAGAAATTAGCTCAAGCCACTGTTGGAACCTTAACACCATTTTTTAGAAGAAAATTTTAAGGATGTGACTATTAAAATCAGAGATCCTTAAAGAGTGTCCCCACTGCCACAGGACTTTTAAGCAAATATGCAGATTAGTTGATTTCTTCAAGGTCAAGTTTCTTAGGTGACTAAGAAGTTATGTAAATGTTAGAAAAGCTGCCCTCAAATAAGAGTTGATAGCATTAACATTATATTATGAACATGAGCTAAAAAGTACAGAAGATATATAGTGAGACACTAGAAATATATTGAAAAGCATACTGAACTGTAGATCAATTACACATCCAGATATCAAGTTTTTCATGTTTGCTTCAGTATAAAGTCACTTCAATATTAGTAAATTATTAAAAACTCAATAAAAATCATTACACTCATTAAAAAAATTATACAACTACACACACTAGGTGTACTAATGTAACCCAAACCTTACTAATACAAAATTATATATGAATCAGCTCAAAACTCCTCTGCAGGGAAATGATGAATGATGAAGCCCAATAACGTGGCTTCAACAGTGCCTGTAACAAATAGTACCTTTGATGATCATGTTGAGTTCTGCCTTGTCCTGATAGATCTCTCTTCCCTGTTTCCTAATGCTTGTCTTCACTTTACTTTGTATGTCGTTCTCAACAGGATGCACATTTAATTTACATCTCCTTAGAAAAGCAGTTAGTATACACACACACACACCACCACCACCACCACCACCCCCATCACCACTACCACCATCACCACTACCACCATCACCACCACCACCTACAGTCAAATCAAGGGGACAGAACACGACAATATTTCACTTCAGTTGCTCTATTCTAAAAATGCAGATAGGTCTTATAAAGATGAGAGCATTTCTCTGAAGTAATGAAAGCTATGTTACCTTCCAAACTTAATTTAACTCTGTATCACACACTCAATAATCTCATTATATAGACAATTTACTTAATTTACTTCTCTCTCTCTCTCTCTCTCTTTTTTTTTTTTTTTTTTTTTGGTTTTTCGAGACAGGGTTTCTCTGTGTAGCCCTGGCTGTCCTGGAACTCACTCTGTAGACCAGGCTGGCCTCGAACTCAGAAATCCGCCTGCCTCTGCTTCCCAAGTGCTGGGATTAAAGGCGTGCACCACCACTGCCCGGGCGACAATTTACTTCTCTTAAATGTATATATAATTATTGAAAATCATTTTTACACTATATACTATTGTCATGATCTCTCTTCTCTCATCTCCTTCCATAACTTTACAATCTACCTATCATCCCAACTACACTACCTTTTTCTTCTTTTTATTTTTGAATTATTTTGTTTTATTTACATTCCAGCCTTGTCCTCCTTTTCCGGCTCCCCCCTACACAGTTTCTCATCTCATTCCTCCCCCTCCTTGCCTCTGAGACAGTGCTCCCAGCCCCAGGCCTCCTCCTTTTGTAGAGCCTCCAGTCTCTGGATGATTAGGCATATCTCCTCCTACTGATGCCAGTCCAGGTAATCCTTTGCTATATATGTGCAGGGGCCTTGGACTAGCCTGTCTGTGGCTCTTGGTTTATGGGTCAGGCTCTGTGAGTTCCCTGGGGTCCAGGTTAGTTGAGACTACTGGTCTTCCTATGGGATGTCCTTCCCCTTCAGATTCTTCAATCTTTCCCCTAAAAGGGGGACCCCCATTTCAGTCCATTGTTTGAGTGTATCTGAATCTGTCTCAGTCAGTGCTCATTGGGCCTCTCAGAGGACAGCCATGCTAGGTTCCTGTCTATAAGCGCATCATAGCAACAGTAATAGTGTCAGGCTTTGGGCCCCTGCCCCATGAGATGGATCTCAAGTTATGCCTGTCATTGTACCTCCTTTCCTTCAGTCTGTTCCCCATTTTATCCCTGCAGTTCTTTTAGACAGGAAAAATTCTGAGTCAGAAATTTTGACTGTGAGTTAATAATCTTGTCCCACAGTAAACTGAGGTCCTGTCTATCTACTAGAGGTGAACTTTTTGAGTTCCCTCCCCCCATTGTTGGGTATTTCATCTAGGACAACTCTCATTGAGTCCTGAGAATCTCTCACCTTCTGGGTCTCTGGTACTTTCTAGAGGGTACCCCCACCTCCCTTGCCCTGAGGGTGCCTATTTCCATTCATTCTCCTGACCCTGTGGGCTTTTCTCCTGCTTCCCACCCCATACCTGTTCTCCATTTCCACTCCCCCTCCCCTCTTCCACCCTGGTCCCTCCCTCCCTCTGCATCCCAAGATTAATTTCCCCCCTTCTAAGTGGGATTAAAGCACTCTCACTTAGGCCTTTCTGTTTGTTATACTTCTTATGGTCTATGGATTGTATCCTAGGTTTTCTGGCTTTTTGGCTAGTACACACTTATCAGTGACTACATAATATGCATGTCCTTTTGGGTCTAGGCTACCTCACTAAGGATATTTTCTAGTTCCATCCATTTGCCTACAAATTCATGATGTCCATGTTTTTAATAGCAAAATAGTATTCCATTGTGTGTATGAACCACATTTACTGTATCCATCCTTTGGTTGAGGGACATCTGGGTTGTTTCCTGCTCCTGGCTATTATGAATAAGGCCTTACATATGAATATAGTGGAGTACATGTCCTTGTGGTATGCAAAAAGACGAACCAAAAAATTAAAGTAGAAGAAAATAAATTAAATGCACAGTAAACACACACACACACACACACACACACACACACACACCATTAAAAGAATACCCATAAACCATAATATACAAGTAAAAGTAAGATAAAAATATAAAAAAAGCCTGTAAAATACAATTGAGTTCATTTTGTTTTATCCATCCTCTCTTGGGCTGGATCTTGCCTTTAAATGTGGTTATTATGCCCAGGGAAACAGCACTAGAGAAAATTAAAGTTTTTTTTCCAAGGGGTTATCACCTTGAAATAGATCCTTAGTTAGAGGTGGGAGCTTGGCTAATTTCTGTTGACCCTGTCAGACCTGTATTCTATCCTACTAATTCCCATTCATTTGTGTCAGGTGCAGATACCCAGAAACACTCTTTTCTTTGGCCCCCTCAGTCCTGCACCAGGTGGTAGCTCATGTTTAACCATTCATACAAAGATATATGCTCTTAAAGGAACATGCTAATTATGGAAAAAAAGATATTTTCCTATTTATCATTCATTAATATTTAAGTACCAAATAAATATAACTTTGAATTTGTTTTCTGGTTGTACAATGATTATACTTGGGGCGTGGTAATTGTTAAATATGCTCTATCATTTTGTTATAGCCATCAAACTAGTATTTATTTAGATATTTTCATTAGAATGTTTGTTTTAAAATATTGTTTTTAATTAATAATTTGAATTTCACAAAAAGTTATTCAATTAATTTTGGGTTCGTACTGGGGAACAATTTCTAAAATGGTTCTCTACTTATCTCTGCCATTTTAATTACTTAAGTTACTTTTGTGTTAATTAATTGATTTGTTTACTTATTCACTTTACATCTTGTTCACTGCCCCCTCTCTGTCGCCCCCACTCACAATCCTTTTTCCTATTTCCCCTGTACTTCTCCTTTGAGCAAGTGAGGACTCCTATGGACAACCTCAAGTCTCTGTGTGTCTAGACACATCTTCTCCCATTGAGGCCAGACAAGGGAGCCCAGCTAGAAGAGCAAATCATACTTACAGGCAACAGCTTTTGAGATAGCCTCAATTCTAGTAGTTTGGGACCCACATGAAGACCAACATGCATATGTGTAAAGGCTTAGGTCCAGCCCCTGTATGATCTTTGTTTGGTGTTTGAGAGCTCCAAGAGTCCAGGATAGTTAACTTTTTTGGTCTTGCGACAGAGTGCTTATCCCTTTAGAGGCCACAGTCCATCCTCTTTTTCTTCTATTAGTGTCTCCAAGCTCCATCCACTGTTTGGTTGTGGGTGTCAGCATCTATCAGAGTCAGCTGCTGGGTCTTAGAGGACAAACATGTTAAACATTTATCTGCAATCATAACAGAGTGTCATTAATAGTGTCAGGGATTGGTGCTTGATCATAGGATGACTGGGATTGTTGGGATTGTTGCTGGTTGTCTGTTCCCTCAGTCTCTGTTCCATCCCCATCCCTTCATTTCTTGTAGACAAAACCTGTGCACTGGAAAAAAAGAAAACATCTTCAACAAATGGTGGTAGTCTAACATGTCTACATGAAAAAGAATGAAAATAGATGCATATTTATCACCCTTCACAAAACTCAAATCCAAGTAAATCATGGATCTCAACATAAAACAGGATAGAATAAATCTCATAGAAGAAAAAGTAGGAAATAGCATTAGACACATTTGTACAGTAATTTCCTGAACAGAACAATAATGGCTCAGATTCAAATATCAACAATTGATAAATGGGTCCTAATGAAACTTAAAAGCTTCTGTAAGGTGAAGGACACTGTCAAGAAGACAAAAAACATACAGATTCGGAAAGGATCCTCACCAACCATACATCTGACGGAGGGCTACTGTCCAAAATTTATAAAGAACTCAAGAAGTTAAACACCAACAATCCAAATCACCCAATTAAAAATGGGGCACAGAGATAAACAGAAAATTCTCACCAGATGCCCAAAAAGCACTTAAAGAAATGTGCAAAATCTTTAGCCTTCAGAGAAGTGCAAATCAAAACAACTCTGAGATTCCATCTTACACTGGTCAGAATGGCTAAGACCAAAAATTCAATCAGTAGCACATGCTGGTGAGGACTGCTAGGCGAACACTCCTCCACTGTTGCTGGGAGTGCAAACTTACAGAAGCACTCTGGAAATCAATTTGGAGGTTTCTCAGAAAACTAGGAATAGTTCTACCTCAAGGCCCAGCTATACAACTCATGAGCATATACCCAAAAGATGTTCCACGATCTCTGCCATTTTGTAATACATATTTATAACTAGTAACTCCCTCAATAGGGATGCCAATCACCTCTGAAAAATATTCAATGCTCTATGTCCTTCAGAATCAAATACCAAGCCATGCTTTAATTATTTACATAGAATAAAATAAGGATATGTATCTCTTTAGTATGAAAATTTGTTTTTCATTTTTAAAATTGTGATGTTATATGTATAGCAAGGAATTGTTTTAACCTACATCTCTTTATGATGTTTTGCCAATAAATGCCTAATTTACAGATTTATTTTATATATCTGCACACCTGAGGTTGTATTAAAATTTTTCAGGTGATAAAATGTCACAGTTGGGAAGTATTTAAAAGGCCTTGTGCTAACACTTCCCTTTGATACCACATGTGAGAGGCTTGAGAAGACAGACAGCTAGTAAGAAGGGTTATATTCCTCCTCTCTTTTGTAAAAGAATGTTAATAGCCCTTCTGTTGTTACTATATATTGAGTGATTACCGTGTCCTTTGCTTAATTCACTTCATGGTTCCAGGACCACAGCACTGTGCACAAAAACCAGCAATTTCTATATCATGATCATGTATATTGTCATGTTATGCCTCAAGGAAATAGTTATTCCCCAACACATGTATTTCACCGACAGTGAAATATTATAGCCAGCATTTCCTGACATTCACCTCCTGCTTTGCCAATCTCTCCCAGAACCTTTCTAAATCTGTCACTCATTTCTCAGTTTGACTCTTGGGATATTTTTGATATGTATGAAGCACATCATGTTAACATTTGTTGAAGAGTTCAGGAGCTCATCAAAATTCAAATGCAAAGGTTAATTTTAAATGTGAATTCAAACCATTTCAGAAATCTCAAATCAACCTTATTCATGGGATGCTTCTAACAGTGTATTTGGCTGCATATAGCACATGTTTTCACATATAATGAGTAAATGCTTCAAATAATTCTTACTTTAGCATGTATCAATGTTTTGTCTAAAGCACACACACACACACACACACACACACACACACACATTAATGAAATATACCATTTAATACCACTTGGTTTTGACTCAGATATGAGGATTGAACTGTTATTATTAAGAAGGTCTAAAGCTTTATGTGAAGTGTTCCTATGCAAAGCATTACAAAAAAATTTGACTCTGATGACAACTTAGATGTCGTGTTCTCATGTTGATCCATCTTTTGAGATTTCTCTCACAAACAAAGGGTGTTAGAAAGTGCTAAGATAGAATTTCCCAAGGCAGCGAGCACTGCAGCAGGTTAATCAGCATCATATTTCCAATTGCCTCTGGTTGTTCTGAAAGTACGTTATTATAAAGCCAATTCTACACATGGTATTTGTAAAAACCTTTGTGATCTAGTGAAGAATACATAATGAGGCATTTTATAACAATCTCAAATCTGTTTTGTCTGATTTCAGCAAAATATTACTATTAAAATGTTTTGTTTAGTAATTCAATCGAAGTATTTTGGCAATAAAAGCTTTTTTTCCCTTTTGGCTTGTCCCTTCTATGGCAAGCCATATATAAGAAAATATTTAATGTTGAAAATGTATTCCTTGCCAGGCAGTGATGGCGCACGCCTTTAATCCCAGCACTTGGGAGGCAGAGACAGGTGGATTTCTGAGTTCGAGAGTTCGAGGCTAGCATGGAGTGAGTTCCAGGACAGCCAGGGCTACACAGAGAAACCCTGTCTCTGGCAAAAAAAAAAAAAAAAAAAAAAAAAAAAAGAAAATGTATTGCTTATGTAAAATAATTGATTTTACTTTAGAAACATTAAATTCTCATTTATTTAACACTCCTAACAGTATAAAATGACTATTTTGCTTGAAATATACCAGTATGGCTATATAGTTTAAGAGCTGTAATAGTTTTTATTCAGAGATAAAAGCTATGCTTTGTTTTACTTTCAATGAGCATATCTCACCTATGATAAGTTTTCTATACCAAATGTAATTTGGTTTTAGAAATTCTTACACTATCTTTCTTATTCTTAAATACAACTAATTTGACTGATTTGACCAACCACAGGGAAACCATATATGGATAAAACCTCATGAGTTGATTATGTTATAAAAGTTAAAATAATTAAAATTATTCCAGTGAAGCCCAGAGATAATAGAAGGTGGTGTAAAACAGAAAACATCTCTAAATCGATAACATGTTTGAAAATTTCTGTTGCAATAATACAGTCATCTTTGGCTTAGAATAGCCAATTCTCTTTAAATAGAACAATACATTCAGGCATTCATTGAACATGAAAAGGTTACTTAGAATATGACTTTTTGGAAATCTGTTGGCTTTTCACTTGGGCCATGGGTGACTGAAGGACGGATAAAGCTTTCTCTGTCAGTCTGCACCTTCCCTTTCACTGTGGAAGGTAACATGATAATCTCTGCAGGTCAGCATGGCAATCACTCAAGGTCTGTCTGACTCATCCATCCCAACACTTTGTACAGGCTAAAGGCAAATAAGTAAGTCATTGTCCTACAACTTATGTCATCTTGGCTCCTGAGAAGAGCCACATAACTCCTTACAAACCTGCAAACCAATGAAGTCGATAAGCCATTGAGCTCATGCTGGACCTGAGAAGAAATAGTTATCTCCTGAGAACCTAGGCTCGGGGTCTCAAGGAATGAATTCTGAGGGCACAGGGGCTTTTTTTCTGTGCAACTCTTGGAGCAAGAACATAAGCTATTACAAACCAAATCACAGTTTGATATGGATTACTTAATTCTGCATATTGTCTGCATCTTGCTCCAGTTCTACAATATAGCTATAAATAGATACTCAGAGATTAAATGCATAATAGTACTCTCAATATTGACTTGAGGTTTCCAAATCAATTTGTTTATTTCTTTTCTAATGTGGCCATGCAAATAATTCACCTTTCTCTGTTTTTTACCATTAGGAATGGGTGGGGAGCCTATCCTGGGCTGCTAGATCCCCAGCTTTTGTGGTCATAAAGTCTGGAGGAGAGAGATGTGAGCAGGAATTTGGAAGAGTGGAATAGGAGAAACCTGTCAGGATGCAACATATGAGAGCAAATCTTTTTCTTCTTTTGAAGAATATGAATTATTTTCATGACAGTGTCTCAAGGATAGTATGATTTTATCTACACAGCCCCTGTTTCAGTGAAGCTTGGTGCATCCTTAAGCAAATATATAAACTATGTTAATTAAAGTATACAACCAAAATATAAAGGAAACTAGTGTAAATACATTGAACACAGACCATATCCTAGTTGAACTGAATGGAACAGTATTTTTGAGAAATAATTCTGAATGTCATAGATGAAGGAGAGTAACAGAAACCAAACTGTTGCAGCAGGTAGAGCCATGTGAGCTAAGACACAAGTCATTTGCCTACATGTTAATTACAGAAACATAAGTCAGAGGAAATTAAATGGCCATTGTATGCAATGAATGATGAGTAGGGTTTCAATAAGGCTGAAGAAAGCAATAACTAGAAATTTTTGATGTGAGAGTATGCAAGAAATATTAGAAGAAATAAATGATACTGAGTTTATAACTATAAGATTTAGACCATTAAAATCTTTACACTGAAAGACAGGTTTCATTTACACATGTAGAATCCTGAAACCATAACAGCATGCTACTCAAGAATAAGAAATTTTTTATTTTTCTTTCTTTCTTTTTTTGTAGTGAGGACCACTGTCCTCAAAGCTGAGAGACAGAAGAACAAAGGACACTCGGTCTTGGCAAAACACAAATTCATCCAGCAACATTAAGATTGTCAGAAGAGAGAAATCAGGCACAGCTCTCTGGGTTTGCCTATAATGTGATATGTGATTTTTACCTTCTAAGCTATGAGAAAACATCTACCGTTTTAACAAGCAAGAAACTAATACACAAACATCCTAACTGTCTCTTTTCCTTCTTCACTCTTCCTTCTCTTTAGTACAGAACTGCCTTTGGAATAATTATTTGAGCAAGAATATTTTTATCATTATTCTAACATGATAATTATTCTAATTGCTCATTTCTGTCTTCTAGTAAAATATTTAATGATTTTCCATTGCCTTCAGGATAAAATGTAAATTCAATATCTGTTACAATCTAGGGTATTGTTCTATACAGCATACACACCATTTCTCAACAAAAAGAAAGAAAAAAGAAAGAAAACTTAATTCGGTAGAAATGTCATTTTCTTGTGCTTATACACATTGCTAGTTTTATTTCTTCTCAGGACAATCATCTCCTTTCTCCTTACATTAAAAACTCTATGTATCTTTCGTTTTCACGTATTTCATTATGCTGAGACATCTGCCATCACCTTTGTAGGCATCTATTGCATCATACAAATAACAGTATGAATAAAAAAATTTATTATTTAACAATTTTATGCTTGTGTGTGTTTGCTTATCAGACAGGTCCAAGGAGCACAAGATAGTCCTTTTGGAACAGTCGTCTCTTAGCATATAACTCATATAGCCAACTGTAAACATCTTTTCCTTCATTTAACAGAGGTGCCTATAGTTTGCTGAGGCATTCCTGTTCTGGTAGTTTATCTTCTTGTATTCACAGAGGAATGCATAGTCACCAACACTGGGAAATGATAAAAACCCAGTCATTTCTTTCTAGTAATAATCACTGTAGCTTTAAGAATGCTTAAACATCATTTTATTTACAGGTCTTATAGTATTTTATACAAAACATATTTTAAGTGTATGTATTAATAAATATTTATTGACAAATTAAAATTTGGCAAACTTGGGATAAACTTCATTCACATGATAGTGAGACATATCCATTATTTTCAACTTGCTAGATCTATAAAGAAAAGAATGAAAACATCAGCCATTGTTCTTATAAGGGAAGCTAGCACATAATTGCCTGTAACAATGATATTTATGAAATAATTAGTATTTACTATGGCAAACTCTCACCACGAGGAGTGAAAACATTACAAAGAAAATAGTAATGTGTGTGCACCCAAGTACACACACATGTGTACACCTGCACACATACACACAAACACATATACACACATACAAGCATGCATGCACCCAAGAGACCAACAAAGGGAGTTCAATAGAAAGATAGGGTTCCTCTTAAAATCTGGAGAGAAGATTCATTAAAAGTAAAAAGAAGGCCTATGAAGAAAATAAAATAGCTGTTGTGAGAGGGTTGCAGGGTAATGCCAGAGGAAGCTTTCAGATATGTTCCCCAAGAATATATTTCAAGCATTTCCAAGAACCAATAAACCAGCAATAGTTGGGAGTGTTGGGAGTTTCCTATCATGAGACTTAAGAAACATAGTCTATGTGATAAAGATCATGCAAGAGATAGGCACCATTATGTAAGGGCTGTCAAGTCACAGCACTGATAATTCTTTGCCTCTGTCATAGAGAAAGCTGCACAAGGCTATGATACTAATCAACTCTTCAGTTTGTAAGTTCTAATATTTTTAGAGTAACCACTGTCTTAAAGTAACAGGATGGTTTTCAAACATTCCTAGACTTTTTGGCCATGTAAAGTTTAAGCAGAGTATTGATTCTGTGGGAAAGGGAGGTAGAAGAAAATACATGGACTAAGAAATGGGGTAGGAAAAAAAATCACTGGCTACTTAAACTAAGTACACACACACACACACACACACACACGTATGAAACTTTATTTCCATCTTTCAGTCAGGTATTGGTCTCTGGGTCTGAGGTTTATCTCTTGATCTATCCATCAAGAAGATATCATCCATATAACCCATGTGATGTGGTAAATAGTAGTCTAAGTAAACTGAGTCAACAAGCAGACTAGCAAAAGTCACACAGATGAAGTCAGTTTAGAAATAATCTTGTATAGGTCCATATAGAGTTTTGAAACTAATTTTTGAGTTGAATTTAGGAAAATAATGTGAGGTTGATATGAGATATAATCACTGAGTGAGCATGTTGAAATTAATATTATTTTAATATTTGATTAATTCCTTGAGAATTTCATGAGCAATATTTTTCCATTAATTATCTCCTAATCTTCCTACATCAGCTTTCTCTACTACACCCAACCAATTTGGAGCCTTCACTAAAAAATAAATAGAACAATAAATACATTTTGTGCTGCCTATTTATATTTGGACATGTTGCCACACCCATAACAACAACAACAACCAAACCAAAAACCAAACAACAACAACAACAACAAAATAACTCTCCTTTTAATGTTTGAAGGTAGGTTAGGTGAGGATTAGAAAATACACCTGAGGGTAAGCATAGATTTTACTAGAATTAGATTTGTTGTAGACATTCTTGCAAGTAATTCCACTAAGCTGTTTTAGAATTCCAGTCAGAAGTGTTAAATCACATAGGAAGGAAGGTAATAGATTGCCTATTTTAAAAGGCACTTAAAAGGTATTTCAAGATAGTTTTGGCTGTTCATCAGTAATAGTTTAATTCTCTTTACTTATAGATGTTCATAGTTGAAGCAAATGCAACTTTGTATTGGTGATATATCACATTGTTTAGGTAAAGATTTATATGTTTCCTATGTCTAGGGGCTTACTGTAGATCTTAGGAAGATTAGCCTGAAGATTTAGAAAGACAAGTCTTAGAGAGAAAAAAAACAGTCATCAGAGGTATTGAAGAAGAAATTCTTGGGTCATATAATCCTATAAGTCATTCTAGCCCAGTGTGGTTTTGTATATGACATTTCAAAAGTGAGATAACTAAAAATGAATGTCACACGATGACTGTCAAAAGTCCCTTGTTTCTTTAAACAAAAGTAATCTACACCAGTATAAGCAGCAGTGCCTAGAAGCCAGGAGACCAAATAATAGTAGAATTTTTAATGCTTTTGACAGGCCTTGAAGTCTACATGACTTTACCAATAACGAGACATAGAGCTGAACAGCAGTTAATGATAAAAAGAATTATAAATTGTTATTTATAAAATTAATCACACTTAGATACTAACCATATATAGTACTAATGTAATCCTAAAAACTAAAAATCTGAGCCTATAAAATAGAAATAGGGAAAATGTTACAAGAACAATTAAAAGCATAAGCTAAGCTATCACAGTTGATTCCAAGCACAGAGGAACTGTGAAGTATGCACATATTTGTGTGCAGCAGTGCAAATGTAATAATTTGCTTAAATGAAGCCATTTTATTATCATTTTTTAATAACATAGCAAAACAGTGAATCAGATACCAGAATAAACCTTAAAGAATAATCCATGGTTCATAATGTTAAAATAATAACTTCCCTGAACTATTCATTCAAATCAAGGGTTTAAAAATAGTCTAATAATTTGCCAAAATAAACTTACCTTACAAAGACCAAATATAAGAATAATACAGATTTCATTAATATTTGTGTGTGTATATAAAAGCATGTAGCTAAAATGAAAAACCTGGTAAGACCAAATGATCTATAACCTTTAGTCATAGAATGATTAATGTCTGGACATTGTCAGACAAATAAAATTTATTTAATTTAAATATAAGAACTTATGGGAGAGCTGGAGAGATGTCCCAGCACTTAAGAACACTTACTACGCTTGTAGAACCAAGGTTCTTTTCTAAATACTCACATCAGTTTGCTCATACTCAGTATAATTATAACTTCAAGGGATCCAATGCTTTGGGTTTCCTAGATACTTGTGATGTGCATATACCCCTCTATAACATACACACGTATGCACACACACATATGCACATACACACTCAGATACATACAAAATCAAGAATAACAAAATAAATCTTACAAAAAAACTTATGATAAACAAATGCATGAGAGAGTTTTCAAAGATTAGGTTTAACTGAAGGGGTTTCATTGTATAAATTCACTTTCAGTTGAGTACCATTAGCCTACAATAACATTACTTCCTTTCCGGATTAGGGGTGTTAAGGCTTTTTCCACAGTAGAAACTTAGCAATCTGCTTTGAGATAGGGATCTGGGATCAGAGAACATGATCTGTCTATTATTTCTTAATTGCCTTAACCACAAAACTGAACAGAAATGGCAAGGGACCCAAGTAATAATCAATATGGCAAGTTTTATAGTTTGGGTATCATAGATTGGCATTCCTTAATAGTTAGAAAATACAGGTAAATGAAAATACCGAATGTATGTTGACTTTAGCTATAAAATTTTTACAGTAGTCTCATAAAAGTTTTACAAGAAAAGTGTGAAAAAATACTAAATGAGATACTATGGAAGAACAATTACATTAACTAGTGGTTCTATGTTTCTCTACTAGGGCCTTTAAATTCACTGTAGTAATGGCCTTTCATATATATATATATGTATATATATATATATATATATATTTAGACAGATAGATACATATACACACATATGGCTCATTGCTACTAAAGGGTGAGAGAAAAATATATCTATTGTTATTGAAATTTTAATCAAGTTTTTCATTTTTTGTTTTATTTATTTTTATGAATATGGGTGTTTAGCTTATACCATATGTATTCAGAAACTACCAATGCCAGAAACAGTTATCAAATCTTCAGGCACAGGAGTTACAGATGGTTTTTAGCAAAATTGTTGGTTGGGGACTTGAACCCAAATCTTTTGGAAGAGCAGCCAATGTACTTAACTGCTAAATCATCTTGATAGATAGACAGACAGATAGATAGAAAGACAGGTAGGCAGATGATAGATAGATAGATAGATAGATAGATAGATAGATGGATGGATTGTAGGAGAAATGATAAACAAAAAGACAGACAGACAGACAGACAGACATATAGGTAGAAGACAGATAAGGGTAATTCTAGAAATTATTATAGAATAAGTTTGTCCCAGTAGTAATGCCAAGGCTGCCTAAGTTCTGCTCTAATCAGATGTCTGAGCAAGCATGATCAGGAGCAGTACTATTAGATGATACTATTAACCCAGACGATGAGCAAGTACAATCTAAACAACAACAACAACAGCAACAACAGCAACAACAACAACAACAACAGCAACAACAACATGAACATTTCTTTTCCAGATCAACACCTGGTGGAGGGTGGATGTTCTTTTCACTGCTTAAGCATGAACAAACTGCACATATATGATGCTGCTTTGAATAAGTTAGTGATAGAATCTCGATTAAATATCACAAGGAAATTTTGCCTTTAATGAATACTGTGCTTGACTGAGAAAAAAATGCCATAGATAAAATCAATTCCAATAAGATAACATTGAACATAAGTAGCCATTGGGCATGCAAAAGATTCTTTATGTAAGTTCGTATGTAATATACCCAACAAATATGTGAACTTAACTATAGAATAAAATATATAAAATACATTAGAAATGACTATGAATCTAGTACACGGTGAAATGATAATGTTTGGAGTGTTGAGTAAAGTGAAACTAACATTAAGTTTTATTTGAGCTGTTTGTGTATTGCTATTTCATATAAGTACAAAGACATTCAAAATTACCACATGGATTTTTCATGTGACACTTGTAAGAAGTGACTGTAGAATTATGAAACTGTAGTCTTTAAGTAAACACAATAGTAAACAAAGAATTAGATATGTATGTCTAAATTACAGCAAGTGGAACAAAACTATGGCAAAGTAAATAAAATATAAGTTTGTAAAATATTTAATATATGCTACTTATCAACACTATACATGTACATAATGTGGTAAGGCATTGATTAGAAGAAAATATAAGCAAAGCATACAATTTATAAAATGCTGTCATCCAAAATGTATGAAAATGCATAAAAGTCAATAAAAATATAACAAAACAAACAACAAGGATTTGATGTTGAAAGTGACAAGAAAGTTGTGCAACACACACAAACACACACACAAACACACACATACACACACACAAACACACACACAAACACACACACACAAACACACACACACAAACACACACACAAACACACACACACACAAACACACACAGACACACACACACACACACACACACATATATGTATGTATCATTCTTACTGACTATCCTCAGGGCCATGAAGTATAGGGGAATTCTGGACTGGATTTTGTTGTTATAAGTATTTAATTACAATCAGGTGTTTCTACCCTACTTTTAATTTAATTTACAAATAAAAGACATAAAACCTTTATATTTTTAATAAGCCTTTAAAACATTAGAGCTGGGCAGATATCCTCCTTCTAAGCTATTAGTATCTACTATCAGTAACTGGCCATATTTGAACTGGCAATATTAGCATCTACTTTTAACTCCATTTGGCCAGCCTAATGACCATATTTTCATGGCTCACCTACCCCATGGCATCCTCTCTTCTCTCCACTTTCTCCTTCTTCCTGTCATGGTTCTGCCTCAGACCCCAAGTCTGGAAACCAACGTTCTGCCTATCTGTCTTCTGCTAGCTATAAGCAGTAGTCAACCAACAATTTTAAATTAAGGAACAAAGTTACATAGCATCACTTGGTGGATTTGAAGATTTCTTCATCCCTGGGGTCAACCAGACTTTGGCACTCAGTGTTTAGCATTACAGTACATAACAACAAACAAAACCTCAACAGGATCAGTAGTGAGCTGGCTTAGTACAGACCTTCATCATCTGGTCTGAATTCCTTGCCATTATGAAGTTTACTCTTGAAAGAAATTTATTTTCCTCTGAGTGCTTTGATCAGGGAATTTTTTCTCATGAAGAAAAACAAAACAGAGGCAGACAGTCTAGATTATCACAGAGCAATGTTCCGTAAGTGAAAATGTACACATATGAAGAATAAAGTCTTTATGGGTTAAATGTTAAATATACAATATGTAGGAAAGTGAAAGGAAGGTAAGGAGTATGGTGACCTATAAAATATTTTAGCTTATTTAAATCTGGAGACTTTTGAGGTTTAAGAAGATGTTGTAGTGTAATGTTGATGAATCAAATAGAATAAGATTCAAATAAAAAGGGATTCGGAGTATGATGTTTATTTAGCTGTATTTTCTCCACTCATGACTTTCCTTTTCCTTTTGCTATTAACAGTATACAAATCAATAAATACATATGAAATTTATGTGGAAGATAGCAGGAAAAGGTCTTGTTCTGACATCATAAGGAAGATCACTGGGTAAACGCACACAGAATAAAGTTTTCAAAGTCCTTCGTAGAATATGGATGAAAATGATATATATCTTCTACATGTATCTTTGTCCTTCTTAATAACATGATAATGCATGCCAGTGGCTTTCTCCAGTTTAACAGATTTTCACACTCATGACAGGTATCTTCCATGCCTGGATCTAAGATTTTTCTGTCATTGTTATCACTGTACTTTTTCTTGGAAATGTCCTATTTAAGTTTTATGTATCACTACACGTGCAGAAATGGAAAACATTACAACATCAATAAAAATTTCAGTTTTAAGTGTCTTTCAGTGAATTCATAAATTTTGGGGTTCTAATCCAAAAATGTTTCATTTTTTTCACTCTTTCGGTAGAGAAATTATTGAAAATATCTTTTATAAATTTCAGTATATCTTTTTCTCAACTGAGTATTATTTATACTATTGCAAACATATTGACAGACCTTAAATTTCCTACTTTTTTAAATTTAGCTTTTTGTATGTTGATGCAATATTGATTATAAATCAGTTGTATTAGAAAGCAATGGTACTTTTTAAATTAATTATCAGTATAAAGATCATGCAAAACAGTATTATGAATCTTTTATATAATATCAGCAAAACTATAATCTGTTTAAGCTTAGTCTATACAATTTTAAAGAAATCTAAAATTCTGTAACTGAAACCCTGAGGTAACTATTCATATTATAATATTATAGAAATTAAAATTTTTCAAATTTTAGAAGCAAATATATATATATATAATGTCTTTTATTTCTAAACTAATATAGCACCTTTCAAAAATTATAATATTGAAATTAATATAGTAGTTTATTGATGGGCTATAAAATATAAAAATAAGAACTGCAAAAATTGTTATCTCAAATTATAAATGTTCACTTTTATATTTATAACATCTGTATGTTCTTTATATTTGCAAGTGCATAAATACTCATTACATTAATCCTATCAAGCCTATGATTGGATAGCTAATCTGGTATCATGTTGACACATTGTATCAAAAGTCTTCTGAGAAATGATACTGAGTTTGACTTTGTTCTCTGACATCCATATGGGCAGAACACACACACACACACACACACACACACACACACACGGGGGGTGGGGGGAAGTAAAAAAGAAATAAATAATTGAGCCATGTATATATTGTTGATGAAGGGGAGGGCTGAAAATGAGAAATAGTACAGAGAAGTATAGCATTGTTATTGTGCAGAATGAATAGTGTAGAGATTTGAAGAACATCAGAAGAATATAATAAATATCATTTCATTAGGATTTTCTTGAGTTGAAGATGTTACATACTCTTATCACTAACATGTAAGCCAATATAATCCCCATGACCTGATGAACATGTTCATCACATGATTTTGAAAACCGGTATCTATACATTATTCCTTCCTCTTCATACACAACACACACACACACACACACACACACACACACACAATTAATTAATTCTAGAATTTCAAGTAGTGATGCATTAAATTTTTTAAACTATATTGCAGCAAGAGAAAACATTCCCATTTATCAACCCATAAATATATCTAGTTTTGGCCCTAATACCTGGAAATGGAAAAATAAATCTTGTGCTAACAACAAATAATTAATTTAGATGTATAGCATACCCCTAATCCCTTCCTTTTAATCAGACTTTGGATAAAGTTTGCATTTTTATTCTCTTGTTTCATATTAATTTGAATATATGTTTAAAATAGCTTGTGGTGTAGTATCTCTATGAATTATAGAGGAAACAATAGGGAAATTAATAATCACTTTTTTATTGGATATTTTATTTACATTTCAGATGATATCTCCTTACACCATTCCCCACCACCACCCGCCCAGGAACTTCCTATTCCATCGCCCCTCCTCCTGTTTCTCTGTGGATGTGCCCCTACCTACCCCCCCACTCCCACTTCCCCACCCTCAAATTCCCACCCACTGGGGCATCCACCCTTCATGAGACGAAGGATCTCTTCTCCCACCTATGCCAGTCAGGGCCTTCCTCCTTTACATATACAGCGGAAGCCATGGATCCCTCCACAAGTGTTCCCAGGCTGGTGGTTTAGACCCTGGGAGCTCTGGTTGGTTGGTATTGTTGCTCTCCTCATGGGGCCACAAACCCTTTAAGCTCCAATGGTTTTCACTCTAACTCCTCCATTGGGAACCCCATGATCAGTTCAATGGCTAGCTGTGAGCATCTGCCTCTGAATATGTCAGACTCTTCCAGACCTCTAAGGAGACATCTATATCAGGCTCTTATCAGCATGCACTTCCTGACTTCCACATCAGCATCTACCTTGGTGACTGCACATGGGATGGATACTCAGGTGGAATGGTCTCCAGACAGTCCATCGTTCAGATTCTGTCCCACACTTTGATCCATATTTGCTTTCTTGAGTATTTTGTTACTTCTTCTAAGAAGGGCCGACACACCCCGACTTGGTCTTCCTTCTTTGTGATCTTTATGTGATCTGTGAGTTGAATCTTGGATATTTCAAGGTTCTGGGCTAATACCCAAAAATCAGTGAGTGAATACCATGTGTGTACTTTTGTGATTGCCTTACCTCACTCAGGATGATATTTTCTAGTTCCATCCATTTAGCTAAGAATTTCTCAAATTCATTGTTTTTAATAGCTGTGTAATACTCCATTGTGTAAATGTACCACATTTTTTTGTATCCATTCCTCTGCTGAAGGACAACCGGGTTCTTTCCAGCCTCTGGGTATTATAAATAAGGCTGCTATGAACATAGTGGAGCATATGTCCTTGTTATATGTTGGAGCATCTTCTCGGTATATGCTCAGGAGTGGTATAGTTGGGTCCTCAGGTAATGCTATGTCCAATTTTCAGAGGAACTGCTAGACCGATTTCCAAAGTGGTAGCAACATCTTGAAATCCCATCAACAATAGAGGAGTGTTCCTCTTTCTCCACATCCTTACCAGCATCTGCTATCACCTGGGTTTTTGATCTTAGACATTCTGACTGGTATGAGGTAGAATCTCAGGGTTGTTTTGATTTGCATTTCCCTGATGACTAAGGATGCTGAACTTTTCTTTAGGTGCTTCTTGGCCATTCAAGTTTCCTCAGTTGAGAATTCTTTGTTAAGCTCTACACCCCATTTTTAATAAGATTATTTGGTTGTCTGGAGTCTAATTTCTTGAGTTCTTTGTATATATATACTGGATATTAGACCTCTATCAGATGTAGGATTGATAAAGATCCTTTCACAATCTATTGGTTGCTGTTTTGTCCTATTGACAGTGTCCTTTGCCTTACAGAAACTGAAACTAATAGAATAGAAGGTGGGAAAGAACCTCTAATACTTGGGCACAGGGGGAAAAGTTCCTGAACAGGACACCAATGGCTTATGCTCTAAGATCAAGAATTTACAAATGGGACTTCATAATAATCAATTATAAGCTACCTATCATGCAAACATCCATTATCAAATGGGATAAATTGAATATTAAATGCACTAGTTAGCAAGGCTATTGGTACTTTGTGAAACTAAGTAATGAACTAAGTCTTCGATGAAATATTTAAATTCCTTATAGCCTCTGTCCTGGAGAATTAGTATTTAGTAATTGAACATATTTTTCTTATTAAATTGACAAAAGTCGATAAATGTAGAAATAGATATGATCTTCCAATACATTTAATGTAAACAAAGGGGATGAGATTACATTAATTCATACACAGTCCAAGAACAGTCTTTTACATGTAGCTTAAAAAATTCTCTCTTGAAGATGTTAATTTACGTACTCCTGTTCAGTGGATTAGTTAATGGAGAAACAATGCATGCAGTCAGTTTTCTCTTTAAAATAGATGTATAAAACCTATTATACTCTGGTATTTTTCCAGGGAGGATTATTACTCAGGATCTTAAGTGCTTTGAAAGCCCTGAACTTACTTCTTCATTGTTAGCTTTGACATAAGGACATAGTCTCACAACCAGTTCAGGAAAAAGACCTTTCCTATGGCTCATCCCTTCCAATAATGCTCTCCAACTGAAACTTGCTGCATTCTCTTGAACAAACTTCTGAAGTTTTTCTTCTTATCAGTAGTCAAGACATGCTATTCTATTTTCCTCATAATATCTAAAAATAGTTGGTACGAGGTTAAAATTAGCCATTTCTCAATGCTATTTTTCTCCTTCTGGGCCCAATAATGTGAAAGCTCACAGGAAAAGCAAATGATGGTAATTAATTTAAAGTGATTTTAGTAATTTATTTGCAAAGACTGCCTGCAGCCAAGCAAAAATCAAAGAATACTTGATTCACACAATCATATTATAAAATTGATAATATTTAGGGGCCATCTAGCCATCTAGTATGTGTCAGACAAAGCAGTAAATAAACAGAAGTCATATCTTCATTTAACTTCTGTAAGTGAGAGTGTGGAGAAACCACCAAACTGGAACACTCTGTGGTAGAAAGGCTAAAACTGCCAAGCATATCTACCATGGGACAGAGAGAAGAGCAAGATGGCAGAGCAGCAGATAGATTTTAGATGATAACAGAGTTGGTCTTTCAGCTCACATAGAATATTCAGATTGACCAAGAACAAGGTACCCTGAGTTAATGCAGTTAACCATTTTGAAAACACTGAGGGTCACTCCTAGTAAACAGACACTCATCTTAGGAGATTTCATCCATAGTCATCAGGGAAAATGCAAATCAAAAAAAAAAAAAACCCTGAGATTCCACCTCATACCAGTCAGAATGTCTAAGGTCAAAAGCTCAGGTAATAGCAGATGCTGGCGAGGATGTGGAGGAAGAAGAACACTCCTCCATCATTGGTGGGATTGCAAGCTGGCACAACCACTCTGGAAAGCAGTCTGGTGGTTCTTCAGAAAATTGGACATAGTATAACCTGACGACCCAGCTACACCACTCCTGGGTATATACCCAAAAGATGCTCCAACATATAACAAGGACACATGCTCCACTATGTTCATAGCAGCCTTATTTGTAATAGCCAGAAGATGGAAAGAACCCAGACGTCCTTCAAGAGAGGAATGGATACAGAAAATATGGTACATTAACACAATGGAGTACTACTCAGCTATTAAAAATAATGAATCATGAAATTATTAGGCAAATGGATGGAACTAGAAAATATCATCCTGAGTGAGGAAAAAAACACACATTGGTATGCACTCACTGGTAAGTGAATATTAGCCCAAAATTTCGAGATCTTCATTTCTAATAAACAGAATTAAACTTTAGAATTCTATTTGCCCAGCCAAAGTCTTTCTGTATAAGACTTTGTCCCCTGGTGGAGAGTAGATTTATTTGATTTAATGGCTTCCATTCTGGAAATAAAATTGACATTAAATATATGTTAAGATCAATGAGAATAAGACGAAGAATACATTGATATACAAATCAGTAATCAACAATGAGGAAAATTCATTTGCTGTGATGTCAAAAGGATAGAGAGCAATGAACTAAATAAATAGGTAAAATGGTTAAGAAGTTAAAAAAGTTATTTTCTACAAAAAGTAAATTCCATGTACTCTAGCAATTTTGTCGTGGATAGTCATTGAAAAGAATTATGTTTTTATGATATGTAGTGTATATTTTATGATATACAGTATATGTTATCTAATTTATATCTTATTTCTACCTTTAGTTTGCCAATTACTCAGCATCTCAGTGCCCTTACACCACACTCAGTTCCTTTAGAAAACGTGTTGGTGGCTTTTGATCTTTTCTCTGTGAATTCTCTTGTGGTTTGTGAGAAGGGTCAGTAGGTAAAACACATGCAAAAATCTGAGTCCAGATCCTGAGCGCCCATATGAAGGGACCAGACCTCTCCACTTGAGGCAGTTAGAAGGTGGAAACTTGACAATAGCCACAGCTAATCTAAATATGCCTAGTAAAATGAGTGTGTGCAGATGTTGTCTTCGTTTGAAGGCCACTTTAGTATTTTGGTATTCTTTATGGGTGGAGCATGTTTTTTCTTCACATTGGGCATATTAAAATTTGGAGATATACTTCTGGGTGGGAAACAATAAGTATTAGCAGGCTAGAAGTTGCTCATCTGGGCTCACAATAGATTAGGGGTTACATTGAAATGGGACATACCTATTCCACATAAAATAACCAGGTGGGGGTCTCTGACTAGTCTTTTGATGGAAGAACCTCAAACTCATGTTTACCAATTATGATTCTGACTTAGACAGGGATGTGTCTGTAACAGAGCATCACAGAACACAGCACTCCCAGCACAAAACATCACAGATCAATGCACAGGTGTGCCAGCATGCCAGAGTCATGACTATCCAGCCTCAAAATGATAGCAGAACCTATTAAAGGAATTCCCAGAGACAGAGGTCCTTACCTCAGCCCTTCTTTTGACACTCTCCTTCCACCATGGTTGTATCATCTTGCAAAGGCAAAAAGACATTTCTTTAAGATTAATGCTGAATACAGGAGTATCTGGATTTTCTTATCAATGGGCACAGATATCTGAAGTAAAGGGAAAGTGCTGTTTGAAATTATCAAAATTTATGCTACAAACAAGGGATCAGACTTTAAAAAATAGTCATGAACAGAGGTCTTACGATTGATGAGAATTTAGTATTTTGACAGAAAGTAGATTTTGAGTGAATGCAGTCACAAAGATGGAAATGAACTCTAAGTAGAGGCTGCTTTATGTCTTTCTTTGTTATGGAGAAATCTGTATCATATTGTGAAAGAAATTGCTTTGAGTATTGTTGAGATGTATTTTATATCAGTCCTCTAAAAAAGTTATTCATACCCTCTATTTTCTGAGAAGAAATCTCTAAAATGCTCAGAGGTATCAAAAAAATGATATGAAAACCTGAGAACACGTGGTTATTTTTAATAATTATAGCCTAGATTTTTTTTATTTAGTCTCCAAAAGGGTTTATATATAGTTCACATATAAAGTGCATATCAGTCAATAGGAAATGTTTTCCTACAATATATACAAAGCAATTAAATCCCGAAATATTTACAGCAGGAAAGAATCATTTTGGGTTGATTTAAATTATTTATTTTAGAATGGAAACCAGTATTTAACTTTATGCTTCTCAGACTTCAATATTCATTCTCACATGCTGACTTCAAATCAGCTTTATAAAGACAAGTGGTACACAGATATTACCTATGTGCATTAGTTCTTTATGTTTAATTCCTTGTACAACATCAAAACAAATTTGATTTTACCTCCAAATTACATAAGTATCAATAAAATCTGTCTCTTCTTAATTTTCAGAATGTTTCTTAAGTATGAACCATTTTAATTAAGATATTAGAATTGCTGGTTTGATTGGTATCATGTAGGTATCTGAATCAAGAAAATAGAACTCATATATATTATTGTGATAGCAATCAATAGAAACAAGGGCTTAGTTACTATAGCATTAGGACAACCTGATCACAGTGAAGGAAACACAAACTTAACATTACAAAAATATTTTCATGCTGTTGGGTTTAGGGAAATGGAGATGGGGTGATGGGTGGTTGAGACAGGGTCCAGGGACACTGGAAGTTCTACCTAGCTACTGCTGGTTTCTTTCAGGGGACCCAAGGAGCCAAGCTGTGACGTGAAGAAATAGTATGGAGAAGTAGAACTAATTGTTACCAAGGAGCTAAGAGTCACTAAATGAGTAACAGCACAGGAGCACTGAGCAAATAAAAAGAAGGTATTCATTTTACACACGAAATTTGGTTCTCCTGAATATGTTCTTGGTGGAAGAATATGGCTGGGTCTAGTTATACAAAAATTATGATGTACATAATTTTCAGCCTCATTTCTGGCATCATAGAGTTTAGTAAGGTAAGTTTCAAGATGATAAAATCAAACCCAAAAGCTAATGGTCCATTGGAATTATTAATGATAATAATCTTTTAATGATTATTATATTAATATTGATTCATCAAATTTGTATGGTGGGAGTTATTCCTTAACCAGCTAACTCTCCAAATAACCGCATAGAGACGAAGATTTATTAACGTTGCCTTGAGACAAATACTGAGTAATTATTACTCCATTTTAAATATCCAAGATAGTCAGCCTTCCTTCCTGACAATATCCCTATATTATATTTTTTTCATCCTCTTTTTTGTCCAGCTCTCCTCTCCTGATGTTTCACTGACCTCCTCTCTCCCTCCTTCCATTTCTCCTTCTTTTGGTCCCTCCCTCCACCCCTCCCTCCCACCCTCCCTCTCTCCCTCTCTCCCTCTCTCTCTCCTTCCCTTTCTCTTGCCCCATCCCCAGAAGTGGCAAAAGTTCCCACCTTATTCTCTCTTCTGCCCAGTCATTAGATGATCATCATTTATTGACAAGACACAGAATAGATAGTAAAGTTTGTTTACTCACATTTGAGACAGGAGATATCTTGCCGAAATTGAAACAAGAAAACAAGGCAGAAAAATCAGAATTTGAATGACACAAAGATGACCTTTACACAGGGCACAAAAACATTATTTAGAATACATTTTATGTTTAGGGGAAAGTATGATTTTATATTCCTATAGACACACATCGAGAAGGTGTGTCCATGGATGAGACATGTCTTCCTCTTTCCCAATAATATTTGACTGTTTTATAAACACTTAAAGACAACTTCCTTTGTTTTATTTTTATTCATCTTATTTATTTATTTATTTATTTATTTATTTATTTATTTATTTATTTAATGCATTGGTGCCTGATTGTGTGTGTGTGTGTGTGAGTGCATGTGTGTGTGAATGCATGTGTGTGTGTATGTGTGTGTGTGTGTATGTGTATGGGTACTTTAGTACACATGCAAACTAGGCAGGGATGAAGTGTGGTTGCTTCTGCATCAATCTTTTGGAAGGACTCTGATGCTAAAGAGGGCCAGCAGAGTATCTACATCTAAGTGTTTGTAAGTTAAGAAGACAACCTTCAGGAGTTCATTCTCTCCTTTTGTGTTTATTCTGGAGACTAGATTTGGTCATGAGGCTTCGTGGCAAGCCTTTTTATTGCATGATCCATGTCACTGCACTAAAATAACTCTTGGTAAACTCAACTTAATGGCTTCTCGGCTGATATCTTCTATGTTATTTGTTAGCTTATTGTAAGATAACTAACTAGGTAACTGCATTTCTAAATTAATTGATGAGTATTTTAGCATCTATAAGTTTCTAAATGTTGTAAGCTATTACAATTAAATTTTTAGAAGTCCTCTCCTGCATAGGGGTTGATGTCAAAAGTATCCCCTCTCCAGGAAAAAGACATCAGGACATGCCTCATTGGACAACAGCAGGGGGACCGGAGCCATTACAAGGTCCCCTTCAATTACTGGAGGTCAGGCCTCTATCCCCGCCTTCGAAAGATTAGAATTGCCACAGCCCTTCTATACTTAGAGAAGGGTCGAGATGTCAGGGGCAGCCCTGATTACACACTGAAGGCCTAAAATCAACCATAGGCCTAAAATCAGCAATAGGCCTGTCATACATGTATACTAACACCAAGTCTTGGGTTTCAGTGGAAAAACATTGAAACAGATGGCTATAAGCTAATGTAAACAGGCAGCTTTTGTGGAAATCTACAAGTCTGAGTAGTCATAGACCTTGTAAATAGGTAGCCTTGGCAGACAATACCAACTTAGATAAGGTCAAGCGAGTCATAGGCAGAGTCATAGGGACTTGTCCCCTGAACCTTCACCCAGCCGATACCCAGTTCTGAAAGATATCTGTATTCCTCCTGAACACCCACACTCCACTGTCATTCCCTTCCCCACATCCTGCCTTTCTGTGTTTATAATCCCTGTGTGAATGAATTACAATTTGAGAAAAAATAAATTAAATAAATAAATAAATTTTTGGAAGTAATAAAAATTACTAAATTTTGGAAATCATGATATATAATAAAATGCATTTACGGATTACATCCATAATTTTTAAACTCAAATTACATTTTCATTTCCAAAGATTGTACTACTTTGAAATTTGAACCAAGCAACTCTCTTTGTGTCCTGGGCAGGGACAAGTGTGGTTGCCTCTGTACCAGTCTCTTGGAAGGACTTTGGTCCAAACAGGGCCAACAGAGGATCTACAGCTAAATGTTTGTAAAAGAACAAGCCTGAGCCTTTAGAGCTAATTCAGATGGCAGTCTCCCAGACAGTGCACACCGGGACCTACCTGAGCATGTACAGTGATGTGGTTCTGAAAGTAGAAAAGAGATTTGTAACCTACATAAATAACAAATGACTGTTTATAAAGTATTGGGAGTCCTTGTGAAATATGAACATGTAGATAGTCCAATTCTACATGATACTTCTCGGTCTAGGAAAATTGACTGTGTTAATGTTTCAATATTTTATGAAGCATTGCTTTATAGCAGTGGAAAGGTGATTCAAGACACATTTCCTAGCCTTCTAATAAATGCCTGCTCATTTCCATCTCAGAGCATAGTACTTTCTCTAGTCTGGCCTCACCTTATTTTTTCTCTCTCACAAATATATAGATTGAATTTCATCAGAATTTTCTTAGATATAGTCACTTGCATATCGTCAAGGAGATTTGTGACATATATTCCAAAGGGTCAGAAGTCTTTCTGCATGTCACCTGGTGGATTGCTTAACTAAATGATTCTTCGGGCTGCTAACTCACACATCAAATCTCCATAGGTAAAAAAAAAATGTAGGTGAAACGTGTTGAAGACAAAGCTAGTATGTCCAGCTTCACAAGCTAATCACCTGAACTAGAAGGTAATGGGGCTTTTAAAAACAAGATAATAACAATAATAATAATTAATAATAATATAATAAAACATCACCAACATCAAACAAATCTTCACTTCTACTGAGTATTCATGGTTTTGTTTGTTTGTTTTGGTTTTTAGACAAGGTCTCCAGTAGACCAGGATGACCTTGACCCCCAAACATTTGCTTGCTTATACCTCCCAAATTCTGGGATTAAAGTTGTCACCACACAAATATTGTATGTTAAAATTTACATACAGAAAAACCTATTCTGACATGGGTGCTATTACCTCTTAATAATTCAGTAGGTACGTCACTTAGAAGGATAAAATTTTTCAGTGAATTTTGTTCATATGAATAAAATCAACTATTCCAGACTTTAAAAAAAAAGGATAAATCAAGAAACAGACAAGGTCAATCTCCAGCTTTATTATTTAGTTTCTAAGAGATGTAAGTCTTGTGTCTAATTAACTCTATTTTTTCTTTTGCATTCACATGTAATCTGTGAAAAATTAGGAGCATTAGAGTAGTATTGACCTAACATTAATAAACACTTTTTCTTCTTGAAATGTTTTGTGCAATGCAGACTCTTCCCTTCTTTTTTTTACTTAAGTTTTAAACAGTTTTATTTATCTTCCTTTTCCTTGTAATATTTGTGTGTGGAGTGTAACTATCTGTAGATAGAGCACACAGATATCAACATCTGTTTTGATTTCCATTCCTTCCAGGTAGGAGTTCTTGAAATTGAAGTGTAATAAGCATCCCGTAAGGTTTAATTTTGCATAGGCTTGACTAAAGTCTGTAAATAGAGAATTGTAAAGCCTTTGCTTTCTGTAGGAATACTTTTGAAAAGATATGGTCTCATTCAGAGCTCTTAACAATGGACGATTTAACCTCTACTACCTGAGTTGTTAAGAATTCAGGAGTAGAAGAAAACATTCTTGGAAGCAGGTTTTTCTTAAAAATTTATTCATGTATCAGCTTTGAAGCAAGTCACATTATCTGTTTAGAATATGAGCAGTAAATTGAATCTGTTCTTTGACTTTGTTTCTATTTTCAATATTTATCTTAAATTATATGTTCATGGGTATGTCTAGGTTTAGACACATGCACATGTGAATACATACTCATGGACTCCATAAGACATCATCATATCACTTGAAGTTAAAGCCACAGATGGTTATGTGCCATTTGACATAGTTTGTATGAACTGGCCTTGTGTCCTTTTCAAAATCATTAGGTTCTGTTGACCTCTGAGGCATTTTTCCAGCCCTAGTTTTGTAGCTTATACAGCATACTGCAGACAGTTTGCTTATACATAAGATGTGTGCAAAATGGCTATCTCAAGTTTAGAGTTGATGTGAAAACTGCTCTGGAAAAAAATGGTAAATCAGTTGTTGCCTGGCATCAAGTGGACAGTGACTCCTCCCACAGTTGTCCATCATTCCTCCTGATAGATTACTGCAGAGCATTTGTGGTATGTTGATGTAGATGTTGCTGTGGAAATAAAATGATTGAAGGCGAGAGATTTAAAACCTTGTGAGAAAACAGAACAACACTGGATTTGAAGCAAGGCAAGTTAGAATCGACATCTCATTCATATATATATATATATATATATATATATATATATATATATATATATATATATATATTGCCCTAAGCAAATGAATTCTGTTACTTTATTTGAAAACATGTATAAGAATGTCTCAGCATTTAACATTATGCTATTCCAGAGTATCAGAGATTGATTGCTAACATTAGCTACTTCAAAATTACCTGTATTTCCAACTGTAAAGTACCCAGTATCTTCTTCCAGCCTCCACAGGGACTCATATCTATGCACAAAAAGTATGTATAATTAAAAATGAAATAAATTTTAAAATTAAGTGAAATAATACCAAGACTCATCATAATAGAAATGATATTTAGAATATAACTCCAACCTCTTATCATCGCTGTGGCTGCTGCAGGTGAAATGAGTTTAGTACATATCTGATGGGAAAACCGTTCCTCCGGTAGCCTTCTGTTTTCTTTTTCTGAACTATAAAAAACAACTTTTATATTTCCATTTGAATTATCATAACTAACATACCATATTAATGTTCATAACTGCAGCAGCAAATCTCTCTTAACGTCTAGAGAAATGTATAGTTCTTTACCAACTCCCTCCTTTAAGCTCTTCTTCCTCCTCTCTCCCTTGGACTCTTTTCTTACTTCTTTCTTCCTTATTGTTTTCTTTCATCTTTTCTAAACTGTATTTCTTTTTACAAAGAAATATTTAAAGTTTATTACTTATTACTAGAAGTATTGATATATAATGTGTACAATGTGGATAAAATTGGTTTCTATGCAAATCCACAACATGATATTTTAACAATAACGATGCATCAGAATGAATAGTTTTGAGAAAACTTGGTTTCAGAGAATGAAGCACAAATGCAAGAATAATTGCCATTCAGAAAAAATAAATATTGATGCTTTTTATGAATAAGACAGTTTATAGGAACCTTAAATAAAGCTAGACTTAAATAAGAGTCACATAGGAGGAACTAATGACTTGGGGTGCGGGATTGACGCTAGAGATGGAACCGGAAGGAAACGTGCAAACAGAAGGAGGGAAGAATAGGAGAGCAGAGGCGCTCCTTTGTTTTTTTATTGGTTTTGGTTTGTTTTTCTCCTCTGCCCTCACTTTGAGAAACAACTTTCTCAGAAAGTCAATGAAGCTGAGTGTGCTGTTGACCAACATATAGAATCTGAGTTTTAAGGTTTTTGGTGGACAACGACACAGGACAAATCCAATTATTTCTATCAGACATGTAAAAATGACTTTCTTAGAAATTCTCATTTGGAACACCCATAAACTTGTAGTAACTCTTAGATTTTTTTTTTTAATCTACTGTTGCTAAGATGTTCTCATGCATTGGCTTTTCAGTGAAAAACTTTGAGATCTAGTGTAATATATGAATAAATTGCAAGATCAAAAAGCTGAAAGGAAATGAAAAGGAATGAGAGGCAGACACTGAGTGAGAACCTGTGTTTCCTTCCATACCACAACCTTTCCCTGTTGTTGTTCCTTTTAATTCAGTTTCAGATTTCTGAAACAATGGCACATGCCCTTATCTCTTATGGTGTTCAGTTTCCACCTCATAAGAGCAATTCATATCAAAACAGAATTGTTTTTAGTCCATGTAGTGATGAGAAGTAGGACAAGCTGCCCAAACCATTTTAGCCAATTTCCCTTTGTGAAGTGAGCTAAGATTTAGAACCAGAACTCGACAAGTTTACAAGGACTGGCTATAAAACTGTAATAAGTTACGGACTGAGAACACAGGGATAGCTTTCTTTCTGCTCTTTCTCTTTATTCCTTTTATTTCGTTCTCTCAGGTTTCATGATAGAGCTCCTGGGCAAAGAGAAAAGACGTGCTAACTCCTTTCTAGAAATCAGCTTCATCACCCTTATTTAGCAATTTGCTATGACTTTTCATTCAGTTTCTAAATTTCATAGTTTCATAAGAAAATGTTAATAACCACAATTATAAGTGAAAACTTTACGTGAAAGGAATGGAATTGAGCAAATATAGAACACTATTATTTTTTATGAAACATGGGCCATTGTAGAAGCAATAAACAATCTTATCCATCTCTTCTAGCCACAAGTAGTTATAATTTGTTTTAAATACAAAATACAAAGATAACAATAAGATAATGAGAAACAGATTTAGGCAGATAGTTACCAAGAGAAATAAAAAAATATATAGTTAGATTCCACTCTTTCAAGATTATAAGCAAAGGTAAATAACTTTTAGCTGACAAATTTTTACTTTTTACCAATTAATAATAATTCTGAAGTTGTTATTTGGATATAACAAGGAATACTTGCAAAATTTCCTGAAGGAATAATGTGAGATATTTTAATCATGTTAAAAGGATAAAAATAATTATTCTGTGTTTATACTTTAGTTTAATGAAATAACTGCAAATTAGAAAGAATATAAATATTTTTAGTTAATTGTTCAGGAAATACTGAGAATCTCCTATGTGTCAGGCATTTTATTAGACTTATGTATATTTCAATATATATGAATATATATACTTCATATATATGTATTTAATATATATTATCCACACACATATAACCCAATTATCACACAACTGAGAATGAAACTGCAATAGTAACAAGAATGTGCCGCCCTCATGATATACAACAATATTTGCTGGACTATGTTAACAGAAGTACTAACATTCAAACTGATTCTTGGAGACCAGGTTAGAAGTTTGGATGTTCATGTAACATTAATAACTGAAGAATATTTCATAAACTTGGGAGGGGACTGGAGCACGTGTGAGGAGTCACATGGTGGAGGGAATGGTGGAAATGAGACAGATGCTGTGTCCATGTAGAAAGTAGTCAATACAATTCCAAACAATAGTGAGCTAAGTAGAAAAAATTGACAAAATGATTGTTATTTGGGAGGCTCAAGATTCTTAAAGGTACATCATTTCAAAATATAAAGTATGACTAATAATTAACACAGCCAGTTTTGTGAAGGCCCATTACTAACAAGAGCAATTGCTGTGAGTTCATGAAATACTTGTGGCATACATAGAAGGTGATATTTAACAGTGCTTCCTCTATCTTCTGACTATTACATAATTCCTGGATATTTAGATACTTCTGGAACATTCTGTGTCTTAGAATGATTAATATAAATTTCCACTCTAAAGCTGGAGCCATAACAGTCACTGAGCCTCACTATTTTAAGTATCTATGAGTGTCTGTTTTTACGACCATCCGTTACCAAGAGAGGATTCTCTGATCAAGGCTAAGATCAGTCTTTTTCTGTTAGTATTAACATAGATATTTAAAAAGATTTTTGATTCTATGTCAATTTTGTTAAATAACAATAGTGAATTGCAACCTTGAGCCTATTACATCATCTAGAATGAGTTGTCAAAAGTTTGCAATAGTATGTATTGATTCCACTAGTAGAATGAGCCTTAAACTACCGAACTTTTGAACAGTGACGGATCTGAGAGAAGAGGAATAGCTGGCTTCATTTGGGCATGCCTGCTTTGTCTTCCAGACTCTGATAGATGGTTTGACACCTTTGATCACACTAATAACTTTAATTAAACTATCTGGGTCACAAACAAAGTAAGTGAGGAGGAGATTTTAAAGAAAGATGGAGGTAACCAGTAGACAAAGACAGTCAGATGAAGATAGGGAGGAGAATAATCAGTATACATAATAAACATGTATAGATATGCCAAAAAAGAAATTTATTTAATAGTTAAATGGGAAGGATGTGAAAGAAGCTGATGATGCGTTGACATGGGATTGAAATAAAAGCAAGCAGGCGAAGGTTGGAGAGCTGGATTAGTGTAGTGTTAGGAGCACTTTCTGCTCTTGAAGAATTGGATTATGTTCCCAGCACCAACACTCCAGCTTGTAAACACTGTCGGTCTGTATCTAAAGCACCCATTGCCCTCTTCTGGACTCTGTGAGCACCAGGAATGCATTCCGTACACATACTTACATGAAGATTAAACTTCATTTAATAAATGTGCTTTGTCAGCTGAAACTATTTGAAATAAATTCTCAGTGACAAATCAAGGACTGATTTTCAGGAGAAGCTGAAACAATAGTAACAATAGTGATGCATATCATGTTTTTTCCCAAATGATAGAGACAAATACGTAGACTGAGTGAAAATCTGACTTCTGGTTTGAAAATAGCTCTACAGCTGCAGAACAGAACAGACTGAGCCAGGCAATGGTGGTGCACGCCTTAAATCCCAGCACTTGGGAGGCAAAGGAAGGCAGATTTCTGAGTTCAAGGCCAGCCTGGTCTACAGAGTGAGTTCCAGGACAGCCAGGGCTATACAGAGAAAACTTGTCTTGAAAAATACAAAAAACAAACAAACAAAAAAACAAAAACAAACAAACAAACAAACAAAAAGACTGAAAAGGAGCAGGACTATAACTGCAACACCCTTTGTATTTCAAAATCACATAAAAGGGATTTGAAATATTTTATTATAAGCATATATTAAACGGCAAGATAGGTATGCCCATCATGATTTAAACATATATACATATATCAAAAATAATGTTACCTTATTGGTATGTATAATATATATTTCTGTTAAGAACTTAAAAGAGAAAATAAACAAGTTAGGAAATAGATCTTATCCTGTAAGTTAGAGAACTTCTGAGGTATGCCTAGGAGTAGGGTGAAGGCAGAGAACGTTATTTTATGGATATACTCTCTTTTGGCCATATTGTAGATCTGCTAAATAACAAAGAAAGAAGAATTCAGTAAGAGTGACTATAAGGATTTTTTTTAAACCAATAAGAGGTAAATAATACCTATTAGAAAAAAAGCATTCTGGTTGAGAGCAATGGTTTTCGTGCAAGAGGTAGAAGGAATATAATATGTTGAGTTTTGTAATGGCTTCAGAAGAATTGATTTGAAACATTCAAGTTAACATGTTGGTCGATTGGGAGTATGCATGGAGAAAAACCTGAAGAGATATTATTTTGGTTTTTTGATACTTTGTAATTGATGGATTATTGCATATAATTTTTAGCAAGACTTCAAGCTTTGGGTGAAGAAGGAGGAAGGAAACCTAAGATGCTGATTTCTTTAAGAATTCCTTGTTAAATCTAAAAGGGAGTTCTACAGCAGGAAAAAATATGCATCATGGATTAAGGGAAATTCAGACAATTTTGCTGAAAGAACACAATGAAGATCAAAGAGGAATATTCACAGACAAGGAAGTAATCAATATTTATATTTAACCAGAAGCCAAGTGAAGTCTAGGAGTGCCTAGATTCTAGGCACAGAAAAATGGTGGTTTCTTTAGAGCATGCATGCAAGAGAGGGAAGCCATGTTTTGGACTTGATGAATGTAAAGATCTGAAAATGAAGTCAATTATAATGCAAAGCATAATTAAATGGAAAAGAATATGGAAAATTTAGCTCTGCCTGTACAGTTTTTGTTTAGAATACATGTAGTTCTGAGTTTTTAGTATGCTGGATCCACAACTGTAATCCTTCTACTTTGAAGCAGGAAGATCAGACAGTCAAGACCATTCTCATCTATATGACTTGTCTTAGGAAAGTAATGGCTATATGAGACCCTGACTCAAAGAAAAATAATAATAAAATGAATTTATGACCACTAAGCCTGTTCTACAGAGGACACTGGGAAGAACCATTAGGTCTGAAGAAAAGGCTAAAGACATCCAAAAATATAGAGAGAACATATATAACATTTCCAGAATCTTGAACCAAAGGAGGAAAAATACAGCTTTACAAAAGCAATGAATTATCAGGAAATAATACATTTTAATGATAACTCTTATTATCAACCCTCTTAATTCACATGTAAAGAGACACAGATGAATATAGTGGCTCAGGAAACAAAATCCATCTTTTTGCTGCGTTTGAGAAACACATCATAATGAACATGAGAAACCACATTGGGCGAAAATGATACAAAAAAGTACTCAGGGCAAATGAAATGCTGAGACCAGCTGCCATTGCCATTTTAATATATGACAAAAAAGACTTCAAGCAAAACTATACAGATACATAATGATGGAGATTTTATACCCATTGAAGAAAATTTCCAGCAATAAGATATTAAAATCCTAAATATGTTTGCATAAAACCCAGGATCACACAACTTCATAAAAGAAACACTGTTGAGTTTAAAACCACAGATGGACCCCAGTACAATCTTAGAGGCTTATTTTTATAACAAGGTCAACTAGAAAATAAAAGTAAGTAGAGAAACTCTGGAATTGTATGATATCATAAATCAATTGGAACTACAGAATGTGTTATGTTTTGGAAAATAGCCTATGGACCATATTTGGATACACTCTCTCAAATATAGGAAAATTAGAAAACATTCTGTATTCTGTCTGACCATCATGCAGTAAAGTGGGGGTATCAACAATAAAAGAACTTATGAAAATTCCTAGAAACAAATAGTACAATACTGAAGCAAAAATGAATTCAGGATAAAGTCATGAAACAATTCAAAATTCCAAGAACATTCCAAAATTTTAGTACATAATGGAGTCGTCCATTTGAAATAGCTCAAATTGGGCTGGAGAGATGGCTCAGTGGTTAAGAGCACTGACTGCTCTTCCAGAGGTCCTGAGTTCAATTCCCAGCAACCACATGGTGGCTCATAACCATCTGTAAAGAGATCTGATGCCCTCTTCTGGTGTGTCTGAAGACAGCTACAGTGTACTCATATAAATAACATAATCTAAAAAAATGAAACAATAAATATATTTTTTTAAAATAGCTCAAATTAATATCTTAATGGTATCCTTGAGGATATTGGAAAATCAGAAATAACCAATGCCTAAAAAGTATAGTATATGATGTGAAATTAATAACATGGAGATAAAAACTATACAAAGAATCAGTGAGCTGGTGTAAATGAACCACATTTTCTGTATCCATTCTTTCCTCGTGGGGCATCTGGGTTGTTTCAAGCTTCTTGCTATCACAAGTAAGGCCTCTATGAACCTAGTGGAACACGAGCCCTTGTGGCATACTGGGGCATCTTTAGGGTATATGCCCAAGAGTGGTATAGCTTGGTCTTCAGGTAGAACTATTTCTAATTTTCTGAGGAATCTCCAGATGATTTCCAGAGTTATTGTACCAGTTTGCAATACCATCAGCAATTGAAGAGTGTTCTTTTTCCTCTATATCCTTGCCAACATGTGCTGTCATCTGAGTTTTTGACCTTACCCATTCTGATTGGTGTAAGGTGGAATCTCAAGAGTTGTTTTGATTTGCATTTCCCTGGTGACTAGGGACTTGGAACATTTCTTTAAAGTGCTTCTCAGCTATTCAAGAATCCTCTATTAAAAATCCTCTGTATAGCTCTGTAACCCATTGTTTTATAAATTTATTTATTTTAAACTCCAAATTTTTTCCCTCCCTGTCCACCCTCTGACTGTTCCACATCTCATACCTCCTCCCTGTCATCCTGACCCCACAAGTATGTTCCCACCCCAAGCCTCCAACCCCAACCCCACCAGACCTCTAAACTCCCTGGGGCCTCCAGTCTATTGGAGGGTTAGGTGCATCTTCTCTGAGTAAACCCAAACTAGGCAATCCTCTGCTCTATATTTGTTGGGGACATCATATCAGCTGGTGTATGCTGCATTTTTGGTGGTCTAGTGTTTGAAAGATCTCAGGGGTCCAGGTTAATTGAGATTGCTGGTCCTCCTACAGGGTCCTTCTCCTCCTCAGCTTCTTCCAACTTTTCCCTAATTCAATCACAGGGGATAGCAGCTTCTGTTCCTTAGTTGGGTGCAAATATCTGCCTGCATCTGACTCTTTAAGCTGCTTGTTGGGTCCTTTGGAGGGCAGACATGATAGGTCTCTTTATTAAAGTTGGTTGTTTGATATTTTGGAAGTTAACTTATTGAGTTCTTTATATATTTTAGATATTAGCCCTTTATCAGAAATGGGATTAGTGAAGATTTTTTCCCAATCTGTAGGTTGCCGACTTGTTTTACTGACTATGTTCTTTGCTATACACAAGATTTGACACTATTACTGATATTGTGCTTATAGAGAGGAACCTAGCATGGCTGCCCTCTGAGAGGCCCAACAAGCAGCTGAAAGTGCCAGATGCAGATACTTACACCCAAGCAAAGGATATACACTGGGGACCCCTGGGGTTAAATTAGTTAAAAGCTGAAAGAAGCTTAGGAGGAAGGCAATCCTATAGGAAGACCAGCATTCTTAACTAACCTGGACCCCTGAGATCTCTCAGACACTGAGCCACCAACCAGGCAGCACACTTGAGCTGGTCTGAGGCCTTGGACACATATAAAGCAGAAGACTTCCTGGTCTGGCCTTGGTGAGAGAAGAAGAAGCACCTACCCCTGGAAAGACTTGAGGCCCCAGTGAGTAGAGAGGTCTGAAGGGGTAAGGGGCTAGTGGGTAAATCCTATTGGAGATGGGGAAGGAGGAATGGGATGAAGAATAGTCAGAGAGGTCAGACTGAGAGGTGAGTAACAACTGAACTAAAAGCCTGGGAACACATAGGGAGGGACCCATGGCTCTAGCTGAATATGTAGGGGAGGATGGCCTTGTGGAGCACAGGTGGGAGAGGAGATCCTTGGTCCTGTGAAGGCTGGATACCCCAGTGTGGGGATGTTTGAGGGCGGGGAGGTGGGTGGGGGCACATCCTCATAGAAGCAAGAGGAGGGGGGATGGGATAGGAGGTTTCTGGGGGGGAATGGGGAAATGGAATAACATCTGAAATATAAATAAATGTCCAATTAAAAAAAAGAATGGACTTGTAAAAAAAAAGGGAAATGAAAAAAAGATTAAATGATAGTAATAATAGTAATAATAATAATGAAAAGATCTGTGAAACAAAAAGTTCATTCTTTGAAAAGATTAACAAATCTTTAGATTGTTTATATAATTTATAGAAAATAAAAAAATTTAAGAAAGAGATTGTGATTGATTTTGTGACGTTTTCAAGATGGAGAATATTTGATATATGAATATAAAAGTATATGATCTAGTAAAAATTGAAGACTAGGGTAGTTCTGATAGATACCTCCTGAGAAAAATCAGAGTTTTACATTTACATACATAACATTATTGTGTATAATTTATTCTTACAATATATTTACCTAAGATACATTGATCACTTTATGTCAGGACAAAAGCAAATAGCTGGCTAAATACTAGATCAACATGAAAATGATTAAATGGATTACTGTATGAATATAAAATAATGATTTGCCTATTAAACTTATTTATAATAAGCTGGAAATTTATTTACAGTAAAAAATTGTCCATCATTTTCTGAGTATGTCCTATAAAAGACTTTTTGCATGTAATAAATATTGGATACCAAACAAACGTGTAGAACCATATGAAAAAGTTAAATGGAAATTGAACTATGCCCGGAGTTTAGCCTTTTATGTAAATGAGCCAGCATTTAGCTGTCAATTATCATTGCATGGATACTTCTCAAAAATGTTTCCTCCTCTACATATACAGCTGGAGCCATGGATCCCTCCATGCCTGTTCCCAGGCTGGCTGTTCAGACCCCGGGAGCTCTGGTTGCTTGGTATTGTCTCTCTTCCCATGTGGCAACAAGCCCCTTCAGCTCCTTGAGTCTTCTCTCTACCTCATCCATTGGGGACCCCATGATCAGTTCAATGGTTAGCTACCAGCATCTGCCTCTATATATGTCAGATTCTGTGGGACTGCGTAAGGTTATCCTGGTTCATGGCTGGGCATGGGCCTGGAACTCCAAGACTCCAAGGGAGAATCAGTAGGCGTTCGGCCACGTCCCCAGAACCCAGAGTCCTGACACACAGTCTAGTCTCCATAGACCTACATTGTTCAGTCATGTAGACCTTTACAGCCCCTCCCAAAGTGCACGGGTGTGACTACAGGCCTCAGGCCCCAGGGATTTACATATTAATGAAGGCCAGAGGGCAGAGCAAATTAAGCATTCTTCCCTAGAACCTCCCCTTTTCCCCCTCCCTATTTAACTCAGGGGGGTACATCCAGATCCATCCACCATCCGCCATGAAAGTAAACCCTTTTGGAACCAAGGACTTTCTCATATCATTGGGACCTGCCGCCACCAGAGCCTCCAGTCTTTAGAACCCCAAAACTTTTTCCTGTATGTGGTACCCACCAGCGTGGAACGGCTCCGGGAATTCTCCACTGCAGCCTATTTCCCCACAAGATTCTTGCAGAGCCTTTAGGGATACAGCTATATCAGGCTCCTGTCAGCATGCTCTTCCTGACATCCACAACAGTGTCTGCACTTAGTGACTGCACATGGGATGAATCCCAGGCATTGGTGGGATTGAGGTCCTTGGTCTGCTGAAGGATGGATTCCCCAGAGTGGGGGAATTTGAGGGAAGGGAGAGAGAATGGGTGGGGGAACAAACTCATAGAAGCAGCAGGAGGGGGTACAGGATGGGTGGTTTCTGGAACAGGGAATGGGGAAAGGCGATAACATCTGAAATGTAAATAAACAAAATATCCAATAAAACAAATGAATGCCAAGGCACTTTCTGCTGAGTATCTATGGTACTCTACAATAAGGCACACTTATGCATAGGTGAAAAGGAATGATCCACTTACTGGCATATGACAAGATCCCTATCAAGTATCTAATATGGGGAAGAGGGCATGTTTGTGTTTTTACTGCAGGATGCTGAAGTAGCATGGTGGCTGCCAGAGAGACTGGTGAGACATGCTGATGTTGGGACAAAGAATGATGCTGACCTGTGAGCTTGATGAGTTCCCTGGCAATGGTGACTGGGAAGCTGTATTGGACATATTTTCCTGACCCACTTTTTCTTTCCTATATCCCAGATGGAACAAGCTGCCTTGTCTCAAGTTTTTAGACATTGTGGGACAGAGAATCAAAAGGAGAAGTTATAATGACTCTTGTATTTTTCTTAAATGTGATCAATTGTTTGGACTCAATCATGTACTAGTTTAGAAATCAATCCAATATTGGGAATAACAGTCTTCATTTGGAAGACTGGATCTGGAAATTTTTAGAGACATATTTGGAAGTTAGCTGCAGTTCTCTAAGATGTTATGTTAGCAAGAGATAAAGTTGGGACAGGATCTGGATTTCAAACAAGTGTTAGTGCATGTGTTAAGGCTCTGTTAATTGTCAAGTTAAAATTGCTTTTGTTTCTTCTACAGTATTTATTGTAAGTTGCATTGATTGTACACTTTCTAATTGTGTCAGTGTGTTAAAACCTGTTATGTCTGTTCGGGGCTCTATCAATCAGCTTTTGTTTTAGTGCCCTGAGTATTACAGAACCTTGGTTTTCTGAAAAAAAGCTTGAAAACACTGGAAGATATGAGTTAGGCTTTAAACAGAAGCAAGAGGGTAGTGGTCATGATTATTGCTGGTATAACAGGTTTAATTACATTATTTGCTAGCACCATTGCTTCTGCAATTGCTTTGACAGAAGAAGTTAAGACAGCTACTTTTGTTAATCATTTAGCAAAAAAAAATGTTACTAATGTATTGAGTATACAAGAGGATTTAGATAGGCATTTGGAACAAGGGATTGATGCTCTTTATCCTATTCAAATTATTGGAAGGAGGTTCAGAGTTTAAGAGTAAGAAGCCATATCAAGTGTTATGCAAAATTTCAAAGGAGTTATGTTACTTCTAAAATTTACAATGATAGTCATTATAATTAGGAAAAAGTTTAAAGATACTTGCAGGGTATTTGGCATAATTCTAACACCTCTCTGGATGTTTTAACTTTGCATAGTGAGATTATGAATTTCAAAAATGCTGCTCAGCTGTGCATTGATGCTGCAGATTATTCTGATAAAATTATCCATGACTTGAGGTCAGTACTTCCATTTTGATGAAGCTTCAAGAATGGGATATATAGTTTGATCATGCTAGCCCTTTTTGTCCTGGGAATACTTTTATTACTGCTTATCGTGATAAGCTTGTCTTTAACAACATCAATATCAACATGTTGGCAGTCAAAGTGTATGACTTGAAACTGAAAATGGACTTCCAGACAGAGTTATCAATTTAATAGCCTTGCAAGCCAAGGACAGATAAGATTCACAGAGCCTTACCAACCTAAGTCAGAAGTGCTTTGCTTTTGATAATGCATTTTCCAAGACAAGTGAGGAAGTCATTCTTGTCAGAATGACCTAACACAGGCTCAGTCTTGTTTATGAAATAAAAATGGAGGAGATGTGGAGAGCTTTTGGGGCTGTTTGGCAGGAATCTGATTCTGGCCAACGACAAGGAAATGCACTGCTTGGCAGAAATATTACATTGGCTAAGGACAAGGAAGTAGGCTTCAGGCAGGAATCTGACATTAAGCTAGAACAAAGAAGTAATTTCAGTCAGGAATCTAAAACTTAGGCTAGAACAAAGAAATAATTTCATGGAGAAATATAAATCTTAAGCTAGAACAAAGAAGTAGGCTTCAGGCATGAAAATGAGTTTGAGTTAGGACAGGGAAGTAGGCTCAGATATTTTGGTCAACTTGATAAGCCCTTAGAAATAGTGATCACTTGAGTGATCACAGAACCTTGTTGATCACAGAACCTTTGCTTGTTCTTTGACTATTTGTGTTTATTATCTTGCTTGTTCCTTGACTATTTTCATCTATCGTATTGCTAATTTCTCAATTTGGAACTGACCTTAATACTTGCATGTAATTAAAATTGTATAAAAGCAAAACGAGGGAGGGGAGATGGGATTGGGAGTTTCTAGGGGTGGGGAATGGGGCAAAAGGATGACGTCTGAAATGTAAATAAATAAAATATCCAGTAAAAAAAAAATTAAAAATGGCACAAATGTCTTGTTGCAAAAAATTTTTTTTCCATAAGTTCTTTGATTGTTTTGCTTCTCAGAGTTTATGGTGGATTTTAGTATGTCTCTCTACCTGTGATAGTCTTTGCTTAGAAACAGGCTGGTTATGATATTGCCTTTGTTGTCTTTGATCCCTTGTAATTTTGACTAATTTGTACTTTAGTACTCTTAGCCTAATGTACTAGACACAATGTCTAACTTAGCATGTGAAGCATCATGTTTCCAGAGAACATCTTGGTTCTGACATTATGTTGACAGAAAACTAGCTCAGATCTCATTGGCTTATATGACTTAGGCTAATATTTTCTGTTTTTCTAAGTCTTAGCCAGCAATGCATCTTCTTCTCCATTGTAACTCTTGGTTACAAGACCAAGCTTCACTAAATGGAAGGCAGGTCTTCAGATTAAACTGTCCAGAAACAGGGACATGTTACATCTATTACTTATGTTTTGTCATTTCATGGTGGAATGACTAACAGAGAGCAACCTAAGCAAAGGACAGTTTATTTTCACTCAAAGCTCAGCAAACAGAGCCTGTCAAAGACAGTCCTTGATGTTGGTTAATGCAAGAACTTTAAAGTGTACTGGCTTGACTCAGTCTACAGAATGTTAAATTTTTCATATTAGGTATATTGTTTAATAAATGAATACATTGTCAAAGGAATGATTTGTACCTATAGAAGTTGGACTGTGGTGACAATGGGCAGGTAAGAATACAGAGGGGAATGCTGGTGTTCTCTGCGCAGTTAGTGTCTTAAAAAGACTCAGATGATGTAAGCAAATGCTATTGGAAGTTGGAGCCTTATTACTGATCCTCATAGTATAGTACATGATCTTTACACACAAGAATTAGGGATTGATTCCAAACCATACAAATATAAACTCAGAAATATAATATATATAATATATCCATATATCATATATATATATATATATATATATATATATATCCACTCTCTGGTTGGTTATAATGTTGGATAGTGTAAGACCTTTTAAACTAAACGTTGTTTGATCAGAATCTTATTTTTCTATAATATTAATAGTTTCACATTTGGCATACTATTTAATGAAGTAAAATACTAGAAAAATAAATTATAATTTTGTATTTTAGAAATAAAGTGTTTCTTTTTTTAAAAAAAAAAAAAAAGAGTGTTGAACGGAGTCAGCACTTGGCATAGTTGACTGTCACAAGCAACCTCTGAATGGCAGGGGATTCTGGGATGGAAATACAAAGTTCCATGCTGGCTTTTGTAACATTTATGTAATTGTTGCCTTGGTGCCATACCATATTAATTATAGGCTCTAGTTTTTATATTTTCTTTTTGGTAAATTACTGTGTATATATTACATGCAGAATATTTTCTTACCTCAGTGGACCTTACCATGCTTAACGTTTATGTAGTTTTTGGATATATTATGAAAAGGTTTTCAATTACATTTGGAGAACAGGGTCTAATAAATCACAGATTTGGGAAATTTTATATGGGAAAAGTCATGCCCCATGTATTTGCCATTCCTAAAATATATTATTCACCCATAAAAATATTTGGGTTATAAAAGGGGTCGGACATACTATATGATTATATTCTTGGATTGGCTGAGCCTTAGAAATTGTGGCTTTATTCAGATTATGAATCTGTTCATGTCACCTGATCCTCAAGGATTTTCCTCCTTTTCTTTCACTCTATTAGCTATTTGAGGTTGGGAATGCGAATGCTGTTTTCTTCTTGTCCCCTTAATAATTCACTATGACTGAATTACTTGCAGTGATGTTGACAAGCATGTCACCAACAAAAGACTGCTCACTGCTTATTGCTGTTGACCCCACTCTGCTGGACTTAGAGGCACACAGCAGAGGAACATATTCTGATCTTCTCTACAGAGGAAGTCAAAGAGAAACATGAAACAAAAGCTACCGAGTGTTATTCTGGTTTGATTCTAAGAATTATACATGACCCTTTTTAATCTTCACTAAGTAAGAATTTCCCCTTGCTCCTAAGCACAATGGGCTATGAAGACAGAAACAAAGCAAAACCAGAAAATATTTCAGGCTTAGAGGCCAGTCAAAAAAAAATCTCCCCGTAATGAGTATTATGTACACATTTGAGAAGCCTATCATTTGTTCTCTGTTCCCTTTGTGATTTCAGTACCACAAAGTAGTTGTTACATTTAAAGCCAAGCTTTCAACTTTTGGATTTAGTTTAGGTTCTGGCCATCACCTACTGGACACAGAAGCAGAAGCTAAGACTGTATGAACCAGAGAGTCACAGAAGCTTAGCAAGCAGAAGCACTGGAACTTCAGAAGGCAGAAAAACAGACTTTTAGGGATAAACCTGGAGATCACAGTGACAATCAAAGAGGAGATGTTGCTGGCCAGGAAATGATACAGTGTTCACAGTTCCTCGGATCATGTTAGAGCTCAACTCCCCAAATGCTGGATCAAAACAGTGAAAGTAAAAGAAACCATTTTAAACTTCTTTCTCAGAGCTACTGCTCAATCAGAGGAAACTAAGATGTGATTATTTTATTTTTAATTTCAAGTTATCTCAAGAAAACAGTCTTAAGCAAAGCAATATATTTTTATAATAAGTACCCACTACTTTGTAATGAATCTACAGATTCAGACTTTGTCTCAAAGCATTAATAATGTATTTTATTACTATATTTCATATAATTTCCTATGAGTGACATGAGATATTTAGTTATTATTATATGTGGTTTGTTTTTAATACTATATGAAGGACATTTAGGTAAACTTTCTTAAACAGCTATTTTAGACAAAATCATTTCAATGTGAAAGAGATGTATTGATATGGTGAAAATCTCGAGAACAGCACTCAGAACTTAAATTTGAAATATTGTTTTAAGCATATATATATATATATATATATATATATATATATATATATTCTTGCCTACAAATCTCATATTTCCTATCAATTTGATATTCCCTATCAATCCATGTAAGATTAAGAGTATTAAGTTTTTGTTTGTTTGTTTATTCAAGACAGTATTTTTCTGTGTAGCCTTGGCTGTCCTGGAACTCATCCTCTGACCTGGCTGGTTTTGAACTCATAGAGATGCTCCTGTCTTAATGGGAGTGACACCACCCTTTGGCTAGTTTTATTTCTTTTTAAGAGGTGGTTAAATAGAAGTAATCTTTATGAATGGGCAATGATCTCTGAAAAAGTCATGCCTTTATACAAAAGCCCTACACCTATACATGTAACAATTAAAGAAAAAGAGGCCATAGGTTTGAAAGATAGTAGGAGAGGGAGCATATAGGGAAGTTTGAAGGAAGGAAAAGTAAGGGAGGAAGTATAATATATACATAATTGTTCATGCTACCAGTCTTGAAGAAACATAGGACTCCACAGCAATATCTAGACCCAAACCCACAGAATATGCCTTAAATAGCAAGATGTTTTGAGAAATGGTTGGATATAAGAAATAAAGACAAGTTGATAGAACTGAGAGGTCTTACATTAGCTGGTGACATGTGGCAGGCAAGTGTATTGAGCAACAAACTTCTTATATACTATTTTCAGGAGAAAAATAACCAAGATTACCAGAGGGCTAAATGAAAAGATGTTGGCAAAAAGAACACAGGCTACCTCAGACATAGCTGCTTTAGAACTGATAAACACCATCCAAGGGGAAGATCATATCCCCATTAAGTGCTATCAACCTGGTACTTAGAGGCACTTGTTCCAGCTCCATGAGACCTCCCATGGAGAAGGACACAGAACTGAAATTTCCTTGGTCTTCTTTTCAGGGGTCTGAGGGAATCAGTCTGGTTCTCAATAATACCCTATCCTGAACACGCCATGTAATGGGATGCAGCTAATAGATAAATCAATCAGGAATTTAGTTGGAAACTTCCTTCCTGGTGCTTAATGTTCAACGTTTCCTCACTGTGTGCTATGTAGGCTTTTGTAAAAGTGGGGGCACTGATGGTTTTGTAGCTGCAGGTTTTGAGTATTATAATATTGTTCTGCTAGACACGCTATTGCCATTGGTGCAATAGCAGCACCATTGTTTGAGGAACAATGAACTATCTTCTGATTTGCTTTGAGACTTCATCCACAAAAAGAAATATATACCTCCCATTATAAATTTAGCCAAGTATTTGTGATTAGAAGTATCCCAAGCCCTAGGAGAAAACTACTGTTGATACGAAGATAAATGAGTATTAACCTAACTGTCTTCTAAATATTTATAGCTATACCTTTAGATAGCACTGTCATCTGCAGTGAGTGATGGTTAATACGTAATTGGTCAAAGAATAAATGACAATTGAGTGATCAGCCCTATACAAGTCATCAGTATTGTGTTTTCCAATACTCCAGAAATATATAGAAAAATCCAGAAACACTGAAAAAGCTGAAAATTGTGAAGAAATTCTCATAAACATTGTGCTCTACATATGTTCTACATATGACCTGGCTAATGAAATTTTGTACACATAGAAGCTATGAGTTATGTTTAAAATACTCACAGAAGATGAAGATATGAGTCAAGGAGGGGACTAGTTGGGAGTATAACAGGTTCAGTAGAATTTGAAGAAGGATAAGAGAAAGTAATGGAGGTGAATATATTCATAGTAGAGAATATTAGTTATAAAATTATCAAATTTAATTAAAAGTAAAATATAATAAACTACCTATATCAAAAAGTAGGCAAATAATATTACATATGATATATAACATTAAAATTGAAAAAAATAATATATTAGTTTGTATTATAGCACATCCTTATAATGTAAAAGTGCTATAGTTGTCAAAACCAAACTAAAAGTTTGGTCAGCAAACATGGAGTGAAATCCAAATGAGTTATACTAAGCTAAAAATCAGCATAATCTCTATTACTGTTTCATAATGTATTACTTTCAATTAGGCAATATTTAAGAAATCAACCAAATGTTTTTTCTAGGCAGAAAATAAAAATGTTCTTCCTTGTGGTACAAGGTCAAGAAACAAATACAGAATATTGTCATGTTTTCTTGGCAACATTTTACAGTTCATTCAGAAAGTGTTAGGAATGGACGTCAAAATGCAGTGACAACTGTTTCAGAATTAGAAATAATGCAGGTGGTTTCAAACCTTTTGAGAACATGGTAGTAATTATAAGCATTGAAATAAAAGATGTAGAGTTTATGAATTTTAAAATAAAATGCCCTTTAAAATCTTAATTAATATTAATGTTTGCATTTAAACTGAATATCTTATTCTGAAATTCTCATATCTATATATTATTTGATATTCTGATAGAAAAATAAAACTTGAACTATACCATTTTACAAAATGCCCGATTTTCACTTCTCAAAAATATACACACAGTACATCAGTGGTATACGTCTGTTTCATATTCAGAAAGTCTAAAGCAACATGATTTTTGCATATGTATCATGCATCATGTAAGAGATTATTTTCCTACTATCAGACTCATTCTGGAAATAGGTAAAATTGAAATTAACACTGGCACTTAGAGTATGAAATCAATTTAAAGATTTGTACGTGTTTAAGAAAAGAGTTGGGGATGAAAAGTTGACTCAGCTGTTGAAAACACTCAGTGGGACCTGATTCAATTCCCAGCACCCACAGATACTTGTGATTCCAGTTCACTAAGATCTGACATCCTCTTCTGTGATTACTGGCATGCAAGAGAGCACAGCCATAGATACAAGCAAAACATTCACACACTAAATTAATCTGATAAGTAAATCATGGCTTGAGGAACGTAATTTAAGTAGATAAATGCAAATTAGTGTCTACTGATTATGGGTATATTTGGGTAACACACGTATGCACATAAAATAAAGGTTTAAGGGTGATAAACAATAAGAGTATTATATGTATGTTTTTACATGAGCGGAGGAGCAGGATACTCTAAAAACAGTGCTGACAATAATTAAAATATTAAATTTAAAATATTAAAACATGACAATATTTAAAAACAAAAAAAGAGGAATGAAGGATTCATTGACATATATGTGTATAGAAATTTTGGCTCTCTTCCTTAATTTTAACTAAAATATGTCAGAAATTTCCCATAACATTTCCATAAAAGAAAGCGATATGTAATATGTGTATCAGAACTACAGAATTGTGATTTTGTCTTTTCTTTGATAAATGATGCACTAATATTTCATTTAATAAAAATTTCTGATTCCACTTTATAAGCATATTTTAGAAAACAAAATTATTTATGACATCATTTAATAAGATATTGATATTTCATTTCACACTCTTTCAGTTCCAGCTTTAAATATTTCAGAAAAATAATAGTTGTCATATTATGTCATTATTTTGAATGTAGAATTTTTAAATCATAGAGCAAAAGGGAGGATAAAATTCATTTTGGGTATAAACATCTAGGACTGTGGTTGAAGTTAATTTTGGTGAGTAAGGAGAAAAACTAAATTCTTTTCTTTGAAGCTGTGTTCTCTGGAAACATTATTTCCTTTGATCCCTGTGGAGAGCATAGGCTACAGAAGGAAAGCAGATCCTGCAGCCGAAGGGTGACTGCAACTCCAGGCTCGCTGCAGCAGCTGAAGCATACATTATATTGGCCTTTGAGCACAAATGTCATGTCCACTGCATTTTCCTTTGGTTTCCTTTCATTTGAAACCATAGGAAACCTGAAACTCAAAGTAAAATCTCTACCCTTTCCTTAGCTCCGTGCATTTGGAAACTCTTCTAGGAGTTAGTTCATTTGTTCTTTCTTACTAACTGGCATTAGAATTAAACACTGAACCCAAAGGAAACCACAAAAATTGGTCTCCAAAAGCATGTCTATGAATATAAAGCAAAACCTTAGAGTTATAATTTCACTGAATGGTTGAGGGCTAGGAAGACATTTGCATTTCTCTCTCTGTCTCTCTGTCTCTGTCTTCCTCCCCCTCTCTCCTCCTCCCTTCCTCCCTCCTCCCCTCCTTCCATCTAATCTATTTTATATATATATATATATATATATATATATATATATATATATATATATATATATTCCCAACCTCAGACTACTGAGTTCCTAAATTGTGGGTGCTTCAGTCCTTCTTAGAAGGTAGCAAAATACTCAAGGGAGCAAATATGGATCAAAGTGTGGGACAGAATCTGAAGGATGGACTGTCTGGAGACCATTCCACCTGAGTATCCATCCCATGTGCAGTCACCAAGGTAGATTCTGATGTGGAAGTCAGGAAGTACATGCTGACAAGAGCCTGATATAGATGTCTCCTTAGAGGTCAGCAAGAGTCTGACATATGCAGAGGCAGATGCTCACAGCTAGCCATTGAACTGATCATGGGGTTCCCAATGGAGGAGTTAGAGTGAAGACTGAAGGAGTTGAACGGGTTTGCGACCCCATGAGGAGAGCAACAATACCAACCAACCAGAGCCCCTAGAGTCTAAACCACCAGCCTGGGAACACTTAGGGAGGGACCCATGGCTCCAGCTGTATATGCAAGGGAGGATGGTGCTGTCAGGTATAGGTGGAAGAGGAGATCCTTGGTCTCCTGAAGGCTGGATGCTGTATGGGGGAGAATTTGAGGGTGGGGAGGTGGGAATGTGGGTAGGTGAGGGCACATCCGCAGAGAAGCAGCCGGATGGGGAATGGGATATGGGGTTCCTGGCCTGGAAGGGGGGGCGGATGGGATAAAGGGATAACATCTGAAATGTTAATAAAATATCCAATAAAAAAGAATTAAAAAAAGAATTTATATCAGCAAAGAAAAAAAAAGAAAGACTGTATTTGTCAGTTAAAATATTTCACATGTGCACATAGTAACTAATTAATAATAAAATTATTATGATTATCATTATTATTAAGGCTAATAATACAGGTATTCTCCAAATATCTTGTTACATGCACCACCATAAACACATACACACACACACACACACACACACACACACACACACACACATTTTGTTAGCATATGAATATAGATTTCATGCATGTATATGTACGTGTATGAAGACTAGAGGTTGATTCTTGATATCTCTTTTTTCTTTTATTTCTTTGATTTTATTTTAAAAATTTATTTATTTAAGAGCATAGTATAAATATATAATGCTTAGCCCAAACTAGAAACACTAGTGAGTGTTATTGTTTTAGGGTGTTTAATAACTCTATCAGTTCTTATTATAACACAGCCAGCCCTCAATTATTGGTCAGAGTCCTATGATTTATTTGTTCAGCTTGGGTGATTACCCCTAAATTATTTTTCTACAGTAGACTGGCTACTTCCTAACTGTACTCCCCAAGTTAATGGAGTCCTTCTGCTCTCAGTCTTCTTTCTCATTCTCTATCCTATTCTCTCTCATGGTCCCTATCTGAGAACCCCCAGCCCAGTAGCTGAAGTCCTGCTAACTCTATTCTCAACAGTAACTGGCTTTCAGATACTTTCATTTAACCAGTCAAAGAAGATTGGAGAGTTAAATTTATACATCATTTGATATATGTTAAGAATGTGCTTGCCCAGACTGCAACCAGATCTTGGAGACCAGTATTTAGCATTTCAATCTATAGCAGCACCAGACCAACCCCCAAAGTCGATTTTGTTTAAATGGGAGAAAATGTCATATGGTAACCACTGAAACATAGTACAGAAATTGGAGAATATCTGCCCATGAACATTAATTTACTGAGAGGAAAGTATTCTACAATGCTAGAGTTCAAACCAGAAGGACATATATTTATACTAGAAGACAAGAGCTATCAACCTAAAATCCTATAGTTCAAACATAAAGACAAAATAGAGAGAGCTTGAAGGTAAATACTTCTTCCTGTTGTATATGTTGTGGTTCACAGTCTATAATAACTTTAAACAGACAACTAGTTAAACAAAGCATGCTTCTGTTTCCTTCTACAGTATATAAATGATTGTCAACTTTGTCCTCAGACTACAGCCATGCTTATATGAGTAAAATCAGAATCTTTCTGGCTGGATTAAAGGGATTAGTGTGTATCTATATGTGTATATAGTAATTATATAAAATAGTGCATGTTATGGCATTTTATATTCATGTATATGTGCTGATGATATTTACTACTGTAAATATCATTTAACACTGCTAAATCCCATTTCTGTTCCCTAATATACTCCTATGCTCATTTATGTTTTTGTACTTTGTAGAAAAATGTATGCAACTGGAGATCATGAGTCAAAATAAAATAACCCAGGCTAGGCCGTACCAGTATTCCATGTGTTCTCTCATGGGTGAACTAAACAATGACACTGGAAATACTTTAAATTCTTTGAAATAACAACCATTTTTATTATCTGTGTGGACTGTTAACAAAGCAGTTGGGTAATCTTTGTAAGAAAGTTAGATTCCATAGAAACCTAGATGAGATCCCACTATTCTCACTTTCCTAATCTAGTATAGCATGTGCAACACAATGACAAAATCAATTGACATTCAAAGCAGGTGGAGTAAATGTCACTAAGCCCTACTCTTAGATAGACAAGCAGCTAAGGGCTGATGAGAGAAGAACTTCAGACTCCTCTAGGCAGAAGCCTCCTGATAGGTTATCAAATATTCACATTGTGAGGACTACTTACAGATATAGAAAGGCTTACTTTCTTTCATGTAGGATTAATTATAATACTCTATGTAGAATAGTGTCAAAGTTGAAGAGAAATATTAACTAACAGTGGAAACAATTCAAACAGATTAATAAAGTCCTTTATATGAAGACACATGTATTTTGAATATGCGTAACATTGTTTTCTAAGCTGTGATAATATTGTTTGGTAGAAGGTAGATATAATGAGCAACCAATGTTATTAGCTGAAATATTTCTAGACAATGTGTTGCATGATTGACTGGATTCTTTTGGACTGCTTATAAAAAACTATGATCTAAAAAATGAAATTGACAAAGCTGTGAGATATAGAGAAATTAGATCTTGAAAATGGAGAACATCCTAATCCTGCCTGTATTGCAAAATAACTTAAAATATCTTAATTTTAAGAGGTCATCTGTGTAATGATGGGACTAAGATTTTTGTTATTCTAAAAGAAGAAAAAGATGAAGAGGATGAGGAGAAAGATGAAGGAGGAAAGGAAAGAAAGAAGGAAAAAATAATAAGAAAGAAAGAAAAAAGAAGAAAGAGAAAAATCATACAAGTAGCAGCGTGTTCCATTTGAACTGTATCAGCAAAGAAATATAAGCAGTTATTTGCATGTGTCAAGTTTATATTTTGGATCTTAAGATCTGATATAGTGTACTTTAATTCAACAGGGGAAATTTCCTCTAAGAACATCAGAGCCTCCTATAATGATTAGGTATGGGTTCTCTTACACCCTCATTCATACTTTGAAATCTTAAACTTCAAGTGATATATTAGGAGTTGAGGGTTTTAGGAGGTGATTAAGGCTTGAAGACTGTTTTATGAGATCTAAGAGAGTGAGCCAGCTACCTCTATTATGTGGACATTCATAAGGCAGAAAATCTTTGACTAGACCCAGAGCCAAGTGCAGCTTTGATGTTAAGTTCCTGACATAAATTCTCCTTATGAGAAATAAACTCTGCTTATCCAGAAGCCACCTTGTTTATGTTAGCAGATGGTGGCAGCCCAATTTAACTAAGATATTCTATCTATTTCAAAAAGCCAAATGGCCTTCACCCAAAAATTTTGAGGTCGAGGACTTCTAGGAGTCTTGCCAATCATCTGGGCAACTCTAGATTCAAGATTGTTGGTGTAATTCATACAATTTTGGAGATTTACATCTTTGGGAATGTTCCTTGCTAGGTTTTAGACTTACTTGGAGATGTAATATTTTTATTTTTAACTTATTTTTCTCTTTTGGAATGGAAATATCTTATTGTTTTTCTTCCATTGTAGTTTATAAATATTTGTATTATTTAACTGTATTGTAACTTAGAGAGGTATTTTGCCTATAATGGGCAGTATCTTGTTTGTCTCTTACCGGTAATGAAGATAACATTACTTAAGACTTGATTTAAGAAATTACAATCATGCTTGAATGAGTTAAGATTTGAAGATTTATGTGCTTGCAATTAATTCTGAACTTATGGAAAACAAATGTAGACACGTATGAGCTATTATTTATATCTACACAAAAGTCATATGTTACATGCTAAGCATCAACTGGAACTGAAACTAGGGTACTCCTCAGAGGATTTCTGCATTTATCAAGGGAAAAGATGGATCTTGACACCTCTTCACACTCTAATGATGTAATACCATTAGAAAACATAGTGGTTAATCATCAACCAGAAGAACACCTTCACGACAAAGGGAATTAATAATCATCACCTTAACATCATAGTTCACAGCATAAGCATAACCACAAAAAGAATCTAAAAAGTAATGCAGTATCTTATTCACTTTCTGAAGCCTATATGGTACTTAGCAATAGAAAAATATCAAATTTTATAATATACAGATATGAACAAGGTGATAGAACATTTCATGCACTATCCTGAGAAAACTCAATGTCCAAGTGATACCAATTCCCTTCCAAATGCATCTTTTAGAGTTTTGTAGTTTGATTCAAATTTCCAATAGGTTTTTTTTTTTAATTCATTAGGAAAATCTGATCCAGGAATTGAGATGTGTGAATAACAATCCTAATATAAACGAGTAATCTTGAAGAAGAAAATTGGGTTTGTATGGGGGAGAAAGGACTCATGAGGCCTGCCAGATATTGAGAGTTTGTATAGAGATTGCCTATCTGCAGTCAAATGGTATTTGTAGAGGGATTAAACATTGAATAGAAAGAGGGCTCAGGTGGCTATCCAAATCATATGGCAACTTAATATTTGACAAAAGTAACACTTATTTTGTGAGAAATGGATAATCTGGTCTGGACAGAAAATATTATTGGTGTCTTTGGCTGCATGTATAATAAATTTGCTTCATTTCACAGAGAATCCCATGACAAAATGCAAATTAATTAATGACATGAATTTGAAACAGAGAGGTAAAAGTATAAAACACAGTGAGGTAACCAGCCACAAGTGATCATGTTGTAAAAGAAATGTTCTGCATTATGAAAAAAAAGAAAATAGAATCAATATAATTAACAGTCAGAAATGAATAGAAACACATAAAAATCCAGGATGATTAATGAGTATATGAATATAAAAAACACTTTAGTTATTTACATGACTCCTTTTTATTTAAGTGTAATTCCTATGCTATGTGTTTGTAGCTAAATTGAAGCCAGCATCCTTACTTAAAGGAGTTATAGAATCTCAACGTACATATGGCATCACTATGGTCATTTTTGGTAAGTGGCTGTTCTATAACAAAAACTTGGAATGATAAAAATATTTCATAAACTCTTACTGAAATGCTATTCAGCTATTGAAGTGAATAAACCAAACAAATATTTAAATAGGAAAATCTTTGGAAAAGTTATTGTTGATTTTAAAAATAGTTTAAGAACATGTTTGCATATTGACAATATATACAATCGAAGTAGCATGAAACTGTGACAATAAGTTCATATGCATGATAATTTGCATAAAATATCATGTAAATGAATAAAATATACTGACCCAAATGTATCAAGTTCATCTGGATAAAGAGCAAGCAAAAGTAATAAGTGGGGTAGATTTTATCTAGCTCCTTAGATTTTTACATTGAATAATACTATATTAGTATAAAATAATAACATTTGGTAATGAAAATTGAATATCAACTCTACAAAAATGATAGCGTTTTAACTTTAGGTTGGAACTATATAGGTATCCAGCATATTACATTCACACAACAGATGATAGAGTCTATAATTTAAAGTTTTAAAAGGTAGTCAAATTGTTAAACACTTCATCAGTGGAGAATAGATATACTATTAAAATAATTGCGTGCATATAATGGTATTACCTTGCTTTGAACCTAGCTGGAACTCTCATCAATTGTAAAGGAACTGAGCACTGAGCACCCTTCTTAATATATATATATGTGTGTGTGTGTGTGTGTGTGTGTGTGTGCATGGGTCAGTTTTATTTACCAACTCAGCTATATCATGTCACTCACTCATTCAAACACAAGTATTGCTATACAGGTATTTTGTGAGCAGTGTTGGCATGTAGAGTATCATTGATTACCTGAGCTCCACCCAATAAAATGACAAGAAATTCTTCTTAAAGATAGATCTATTAGCTCCTGCATGTGAGTTTTATGTTATTACTCTGCGTGCAAATTTCTGCTGATTCTTTGAAATAATTTGTTTGTGTGTGTGTCTGCTTTGTGTTGCTGTGACAAAATACTGCTGAACAAAAGCAACGTGGCAAGGAACAGGTTTTATCTGCTTTCAAATTACAATATTTTTTAAATAATTTATTTATTTTTTCTCACATCGTAATTCATTCACACAGGGGTCATAAACACAGGAGGCAGGATGTAGGGAAGGGAATAATACTGGAGTGTGGGTGATCAGGGGGAATACAGATATCTTTTAGAACCAGTATCGGCTGGGTGAAAGTTCAGGGGACAGGTCACTATGACTCTGCCTATGACTCACTTGTCCTTATCTAACTTGGTATTGTCTGCCAAGGCTACCTATTTACAAGGTCTATGACTATTTGGGCTGCTAAATTTCCACAAAAACTGCCTATTTACAATAGCTTATAGACATCTGTTTCAATATTTTTCCACAGAGACCCAAGACTTGGTGTTAATATACATGTATGACAGGCCTACTGCTGATTTTAGGCCTATGGCTGATTTTAGGCCTTCAGTGTGTAAGCAGGGCTGCCCCTGACATCTCCTCCCTTCTCTAAGTATAGAAGGGCTGTGGCGATTCTAATCTTTCGAAGGCAGGGATAGAGGCCTGACCTCCAGTAACTGAAGGGGACCCTGTAATGGCTCCGGTCCCCCTGTCGTTGTCCAGTGAGGCATGAGGGCCATACCCATCCCGATGTCTTTTTCCTGGAGAGGGGATACTTTTGACATCAACCCCTATGCAGTCAGGCTTGTCCCTCAGGGAACCCAGAGAGATATTTTTAACTTTTGTTTATATTCCCTTGCAGTATGTAAGCCTAATGTAAGCCGAGGTAGAGCTCAAGGCAGGAAGAAGCCCAAAGCTGAGGCAAGAAGAAAGTACCATTGAGGAATATTGCTTACCTGGCTGCTTCCAGGTCAGTTATTTACATACAGGGCCCAGTGGTGGTACTTTGTATGATAGGATGCCACCACTCCATCAAGTAGCATACCAAAAATAATGCACCTTAGGGATGTATATCAGGGTTTGTTCTGAGTTCATAAAACAAACCGGCACAATTTGTTTTCGATTTTTTCTGTTTTACTGAGATTCATGACTGATAACCAACTCTCTCTCTCTCTCTCTCTCTCTCTCTCTCTCTCTCTCTCTCTCTCTGTGTGTGTGTGTGTGTGTGTGTGTGTGTGTGTGTGTGTGTGTTAGTTTCCAATTTATCTCTACTCAAATCGACCGGGCAGCATTGTGTTCCTCGTTATGTGCCCCAATTTTCTGAGTTCCCCAAAGAAAGACACAGCAGCCTTATATTTTGATATGCCTTAAACAGCTGAATGGTTGGTCCACTCCCAAACCTCCATGTGGATAACACCTCCTGTCCTCTCCGTAGGTAGGCACAACTTCTTAGGGAGGCAGAACACTGGAAGTTTGACCACACTTATCCCACATGAACGCTGGGGTGGTTGTTAGTCTGTAGGGAACCACCAAGGCTCAGCTCCAGGGGTGGGTGGGAAGGTGCAATCTAAGATGTGGGAAAACTAGAGCTGGTTCTGGGATCCCCAGGCCTCATTGTGTTCTCAGACCCTTTGACATCCAGTCTGGCAGTCACGAAAGAGCTGAGAACAGGGAAGGGATCCTCGGGTTGGGGACTGTGACTAGCCTGGGGCCCCGTAAAGACAAGCTCTGGCTTGTCCTAGCAGTGATTTTCCTTAGCTTGACAAAGTCGTGCTTGGTGGAGGTTGTGGCTGGGAGCACAGAGAGGCCTTCTACGGAAGAATTAAGCTGCAGCTCTGTAGTCAAATGCTTTCTTCATGGGTCCACACAGCAGGTCTTGATGAAAGACAGTCTATGGTTCTAAACAGTTTATTAGTTGGTCATAGTGTAAAATGGATGCATAATATACCACACCCACTTCTCAAGGTGGGCCTGAGAGTAAATACCTTTTGCAGGGAGGAATATGTGGGGAGGGAAGCTTATTGGCTAAGCCTTCTGGGAGTCTAGGTACCTCATTAGCATGGAGAACTCTTCTTTGGGCCTACCTGACAATAAGATACATTTCTTTTATGTGTGGAACATGGCGCATGTTCCAAGTTAGAAGTCTGGCAGGGAGTTGGAAGCAGCCCAAGCCTCAGGTGTGCGTCCACTGTGTCTTCAGGTCTCAACCTGCCCTACCTTACTAAACTTCCTGACATGGGTTTATGTCCCACAACCTTTCCTCCAATATTCCTGAGTTATTACTTACCTAAATCTTTATTCCATCTTTGTTGCCCTAGACTCAAATGGAGGGAGGGGCAGGAGTGCTCTTCCCCTGCACTTACATGTTGGCTGTCTCTCTGTCTGCACTTCTCAGACACGGCCACTACCTATATCCAGAGTTGGAGGCTCTCTCCCTTCCTCTCCTTCTTCTATTCCTTGCCCAGGTGCCCAGAAATCCTAAAAGTCCTGCCTCTGTCTCGCTGCCTGGCCACTGGCCATTAGCATCTTTATTTACGAATCAAAACCAACTGGGGGCCCGGACCTTCAGAGTCTTAAGTGTGGACATGCAGATTCTCATGCAATTTTGGGGACCCAATTAACATCATATAAGTAGCATTAAACCAAATCCACAACATATATATGATATAAATATACATTTGCTTATGTGTTCCTAAGAAGGTTTGTAATGTTACATGACTATGCTTTAATTTAGGATGATTGTCAGCTTCTCTATGTGAAACAAATTTGCATGTGTGTTCACACATGTGTGGATTTATTATTTTCCATGTGAGCTGGGTTTATGTCGCTGCCTTTGGATTACATCTCACTACTCTGTTTACGGGAAAACCGGCGAGCTGCTAAGGCAGTAGAAATTGATCAGTCCCTGATTTCTTTGACGTTAGATCTACAGTTTATCCAAGTAAACACTCCTCAAGTAAAATGACATCAGGATCCACTGAAAATGTATAAATCTGAGGTAGTTGTGGTAATTTTGTTTCTCTTCAGTGATCAATTAACCACAGAGTACACTACCATTCATCTGAGCGATTGTAGAAGCGGAGAAATTTGATGACTGGTATGTACAGAAATACTTGCTTCTCTTAAGACTGTAACTGGGGAGTGGGAATACACTCTTGTGACCACAGCTCTTGAGAGGCTGAGGCAGAAAGGGTGTATTCATAACCAGATCATATCTCAAATAGCATGGCTAAATAAATAAAATATGCAACAACAATGCCAGTCTAGTGAAGGATTTGGACCATTTTCTCTCTCGGGATGCTGAGTTGTCTAGACGAACTACCATGCCCTATGACAAGCATTATGTATTTAAGAGGTAACAGGGACTGAGTGCACGTATGCATGTATTTTAGATCAGTATAGTACAGATTAGACAAATACTTTTAAGCCATTTTACTTTAACTTATACAAACATGTATTCTTTTATTTTGAGATTGTGACAAAATATATTATTTGTTAACTATTGAGTCCTCTGGTCCTCAACTGACTAATTTAAAACGTGACCATTAAGTGGAGGAGTATTCCAGTTTACCCCCTGAAATCTAGTATGGTAGAGTCCCATAGAAGATCACTTTTCAGAAAATTTAACTTACTAGTAAGAATTTATTATGCATTTTAATGGTTCCAGTTAATGAGAAGAGTTATTGATGGATACTGAAAATGAATACAGATTAAAAAAGCATTCATCATAATTTTATTTCTCATAACAATGATAGAATATAGATCACTTCTGATTGTGTAGAGTTAATTAAGTCCCTATTTATAGAATGCAATATTGTTTCACCTTTGACTTTTCTAAACTAAGGAGGATTTAAGAAGAATTACCTTAGAGCCTACACTACTGAATAGTCATACTTTATCTCAGATATAATGCCTGAAACAGCTGTATAAAATGCTGCTTGTTTTTGTGAAAGAAGACTAGAGAGTCTGAATGTTCTCTTGCTGTGGCTATGACCTGAAAAATAAAATATAAAAGCTGTGATAACATTTTAAATAAAAGCACTTCTCAGTCATTTTTTAAAGACGTTGGATATAATAGATATTACTCTAAATTTATCTATTACATCGTAGAGTTTATGTATGCTTTGACTAATTATATTTCTATTCTTTACTGTGAATTAACAATTTTCATGTGATTACATTTTATTCTGTGAGGCCAATATATATCTCAATTATAATGTTTGTGTTTTTATTTACTACATACGTAATATTATGTAATAGACATTATGATTAATTAATAAAATGTATTCCGTTTCATTAGAACCAATCAACGGATGGTTCTAAATGGTCACTACAAAGTAATACTCTGGCAAAATATTGATGATCAAAAATACCTAACAGTGCATCAATATTTCAGTTTTTGCAGATGTTTTTTGTAATGTTTTGGATTATTTTGAGCTTTACTTTTATTATTGAATAATTTAAGCCCCAAGAAACATAGAATATATATACTATATGATTCCATAAAATATTGACATGATGTAATCTTTGGTTCCAATGTGTTTAAATTATTTAAATAGCACAGACGAGTGAAAAGTGCCACCTGCGCTTGCCTGCCATCTGCTTCTCATTTCCTAGATAATGAGGTCACTATTATTTTGAATTTCCTCTTCATCAGTCTCGTGAATCACATGAATCAGGATATGGTAAGTTATGCAGTGATAACAAATGGGCTGTGTAAGTGGCTTATAACTCAAAGGTTTACTTCTCACATTGTGGATTAATCGTGGGTAGGCTGCACTCTGCTGTATACCACATCAACTCTGAGTTTCTGTCTGCATAGCAGCTGCTATTTGGGGGAAGAAAGAGAAAAAGGGAATGTTGAAAGAGACAAGAGTTATTATAATTCCAGCATGAACATATCGTGATGTATGCAGTAGCTTTTCATTAGCTAAAAATAAGTTACAGGGTAATTTCTCACACAAACTGGGAAAAGATATACTTTTCTCTTTTAAGGAAGAGTTTAAGACAAAACTTTACTCAATGTATAGGAACAGAGCAGGAACTGATTTTGAAATAAGTGACATTTTAAACCCCATCAAGTACCTAAACTTGGGCTCACACAAATTATATAAAAATTCTAACATATTAATGTTTTACAGTGTTAAGAACATTAGCTGGCTATACAAGGATTTGTGTAATTTGTTCTTTTGCTAATGTATTTTAACTATTTGTATTTTAATTGAAATGTAATGAGACAGTGTGTTAAAGTGTTAGTAGCTTGCATTTGTGATTCAGGAATAATTTATCTAATTGTTGCTGGCTACTTAAAAAATAATTATAGTTTCATCCTACTAAAATGTCCTAAAGTCTTCTATAGTTGAACTTTCTGTGTAAAAGTTGATTGGAGATAAATAAGTAGAAATGAAATCACTGCATGAAAATTTGAAGATTAGATGTTGCTATATATTTTTCTAAAGATGACAAAACTGTTTCTCTTTTCTACTAGTAATACATGAATAATTTCTGAGTATTTATCAGACATTATTTGTGACACTCTTGTTTATGCTGCATATTAATAATTGGAGGTTTTGTTGTGAGGTTGAATATTTTCCTTGTATATTAAACATACAAATGTCAAACAGGTTTTGCATTCATGAGAATTGCTTCCTAGGAAAATGGTGAGCGTTTTTTACAGTTTTTATCTATAAAGTTATATTATAAATTTTGTGTTTTAGCATAGGCAACACATAGTATATCAGTCTTATTTGTAAACCCATTATAGTGCAAAGATTTTTTATTGTACTATATAGTTATTGTAACAAAATTCTAAAATATATGCGATTAGCTTGAGACTGGGAAAAATATGTTTATACTAATAGAAAAGGCTAGAAAAGAAAAACAAAACTCCATATCATATATTTGTAAGACATTGGTAAACTGTTACTTACAATAAATTAGGAAATAAAAGTTTGCCAAAAGAATGAAAATTATGATGTAAATTAAGATATCAGCATTCATAATGATGAAGAGTCAGGGAGTCTTGCTAACCGTAAATGATGTAATGCAATGAATAAAGAAGCTCAGAGAGGAACCAGGAAATTAGACTTTAGACAGAATATAAACGAGTCAAAAATGTTCTGGCTTAGACATTAAAACTAATTCTTTTTACTTGGCTGGTGAGAGAGAAGTAGAGACACAGAGAGTAGACGGATACTAGGAGAAACAGAGAATGAATTCTCAGTATTAATGAAACCACCAACTGAAGTTTTGTTGAACAACTAGCTTTCTTTAAACTAGGAGATCAACCTAGAAAATACAAAGAAAGCAGAACAGAACATATTTTAATGGGTGAGATGCTCTTCTCTACATAAAGTCAATAAATGTAACAAAATCAAATTCATAGCAAAATTCAGGAATTAGAAATCACTCTCAAAGAAATTTCTAAGACTTTTGTCCAGGTAGCTGCATCCATATGTCCACTGAAAAGGCCAAGGATAATCTCAGAGGACTTACTGGCAGTTGATGAATGCTAAGGACGAGTCGTATTTCCTTAGGGATGTGGCCACTGATTGGCTGTCCTTGTTCCAGTAAACAACAGGAACTTGACTTCTTGAATTATTTATCTAAATAGCAATAATGACAATGATAATAGTACAGGAGTTAGAGAAGAAGACATTAGGAGGTTTACAAGATGAGAGGGAGCTGGTATTGAGAGAGGAGGTGGTATTAGTTGAATATGAATAAAATGCATTGTTTATATGCATGAAATGGTCAAGAATTTTTTAAAAATTCAAAATATCACAAAACAAAATGAAAGGGCTAGAACATGTGAAACATACTGATTGCAACAAGGAACAAGGAGATGTTTGTAAGAGATTAGGGAATATAAGAAGTGAGAAAATTCAGACTACATTATATACAGGCATGTAATTGTCAACTAACCAATTAATTAAATAAATGTGTTCCCTAAAACTAAACCAAACAGAACAAAGCAAACACGACAAAAGGAAGTTGGATATAGAGTATAGAATCAATTGAATGGTACAATAAATCTACCAAATCATTAAAATTCTCTAATATACCAAGTATTAGAAACTGTCTCAAGACAATAATTCAGTATTATCCAGTATTATCAAGCATGGAGACTATAGTATATGATCTCGTGATTCTTCTCATTTGCACAGGACTGCTCTGTGTTGACAAAGGAACTAAAAAGACAAGTTATGTGCCAACCACATACTCACCATTTCCAAATTCATGAGCGGGCATAACAAAGACTGAATAATTATAATGAGCTCTGCAACTGGAAAAGAGAAAAAGGGGAACATGTAACTAAACGTTCATTTGCATTTCTGCTATCCTGCTGTGCAAATGTCAAATCTCTGCTTTGTGCAGATGTGCTATGTTCTTGATTAAGTCTTATTTATTTTCTCCCAGAGTGGTTTCCAGTTCATTATTTTCTTTGGCCTTTGCTTGTCTTCACAAACTTCTGAAGAAACAACTTTAATATAGTCTGTTTCAGAAATGTTCACAGTTCATTTTCACCTCTAAAATTTTGGAGTCTTGAACCCTTTTCAAATTTGAAATATTTAAGCCTGTATTCAACCAAAATGACAGTGCGTTTAACAATCAATCTTCATTTAAAAGCTTTGTAATGCATGTATGGATCTGATTACATTCCACCACCACCACCCCTCAACACATACAAGATCAAATCCATAATCATGTCAAAATATCTGACTCTCATCCCTGTTATACCTCACCCTTTGGATCACAGAAGCCCTTTCTGGCTAGGAAAATGTTGTAGGTACCACCTTAAGTCTCTACTGGAGGTCTTAATTAACTTAAGATGTTGCCATCAATAGTTAATAGCTCTTGCAGGTGGCAAAGGTGAAAGAAAAAAAAGAAAGAAAGAAACAGTTAAGAATCAGAAAACAGGCAAACCTTATAAGAGATATAAAAGAATTTTCTAGCTAAAAACAAAACTAAAACACTTACTGGTTTATAGTTTGAAGTAAGAGGAATAGATTGCGAGAAAGGCATAACTAATACATAATTTTACTGTTCTTTGATTATTTAATGAAGCTCTTTAACTTTGTTTCAGTTTCACCTATTTTTGATTTTTCTAACAATAACCAGACTTCATTTATGTTTTTTAATATTCTTTACTATGATATTCAAGAGATTTAGAAAATGTAAAGATATATGATAGAATAGTGGAGAAAACTGTAACCTATAGCTATTATACTACTTCTATGTATATATCTATCATTTACTTTCATTTGTCTACTTATTATATATATATATATAGTATGTTATATATGCATATATAATTGTATATATAGATGTATACTCAATTATGAAATAATAAACTTAAAAAAGAATTTTATGAATCAGTAAATTATTGTGATTTAAATTATTCACCATGCTTATATTGTGTGTTTGAGAACTGAGGCTCATTATCATTAACCAAATTTTTGTGGTATGCACGTTCTTGTGTGTGTGTGTGTGTGTGTGTGTTGATATTTTTAAATTTTTTCTTACTTTATGGTCCTCCTTTGGGAAATATTCTCTTTGCCAAGGATAACAGGGAATGTTCTACCTGCCAAGATTAATGACGCCATGATAATTAGAAACAGTGCGAGTCTAGGAGGTGAGGGTGTGCCTCATGTTCCTTAGCAACTGGTGAACTCTGTGACCTTCAGGACAGTCCTTAAGGTTGTGGAAAAAAATCTGAAAACATGAGTTCAAGAATATATAATCAGCATTTCTCAAGTATGCAAATACAATATACAACATGAATTGTATGAGAGGCCTCATGGACCTAAAAGAACAGAGTCAGCTCCACTAATGAGCTGATAAAGGGAAATAGCATAAAGACTGGGCTTGGGTCTGTAAGAGGCTAGTTACCAAAATGAGCTGTCTAGAGAACTGTCTGGAGCGGAAGACAGTTTTCAGCTTGTAACCATTATTGACTTCAAGTTGTTTTTTCTGCCTCTCAAACAACCTTTCCTCAGGATGCCCTCTCCAAGCCAAGACTGCTCCTTGGCAAGAAACCACTCATGAACACTTATTTCTTGAGGACTGATACTACATACCAGTCTTCATCAAAGTAGCCCAACTCAATGTCTTTAGGATAGATATCTGGACAATTGTTATTGTACAAAACCAGTATCTGTCCCTAAGATACAAGTATAGAAAGTTATGTTCAAATTACCTGCCACACTTTCAAAGCCATCCACACCATCCTTTCCAAATTTCAATGATTTTTTCAATTATGTATCTTATTAATTTTATGTATCAGGTTTAGATTTATGCTATAATTAGGCTTTAAGCCTATTGAATAACTGACCCCCCCCACACACACATACAAAAGATTTTTGCAGGGACTGAAGACATGTCTCAAGTGGTAAACTGCTTTTGTCCTTGTCAGATGATCTGAATATAACCCTTAGGCATGCATAAAGGTGGAAACAAAGAAAAAAATAAAATCCACAAAGTTGTTTTTAATATCCCCAAGTGCATTATATCACATATACACACAGTATTAACAGATAAATATTTTTTAAAAAGTAAGGATTTTTGACTTTTTATAACCTTATCTTGCAACTTATAATCTTTGCTTCATCGTGTGTACATGCTCACAAATCTACACACACAACCCTTTCCTGTACATAACATTTATGTCAGTGTTACCTTTTCTATTGTATTAGTCTCAAGTCACCATTCTTCTCCACTTCTACACATTGGGGTAATTAGTCATAGCTGATGGAATCTGTGCACATTATTCATGACTTCAGGTGAAATTCAGTTCATATATTTCCATCTATACTACAACTCCTCATGTTCTTGCATCTTTCATGGTGGTTGTATAATTAATTGCATGAGACTAATGGCAGCTTTGGAAGGAGAGAACACCTTGGGTGTGGCACCAGAACCCCAAGTTTTGAAATCTTTCCATTAAGCAAATATTTGACTGCCCTTACTATTTGACTATGTGTATTGTTCTTTCATATTTCTGTAGTAAAATATTTTTGAGAATTTGCTTAAATGAAAAGATCGACATCTCTCTTTTTGTGTGTGTGTCTCTCCCTCTTTCTCTGTCTCAGTCTCTCTCTTTCCTCTCTCTCTCTCTCTCTCTCTCTCTCTCTCTCTCTCTCTCACACACACACACACACACACACACACACACTACTTGGCTGTCTACAATACTGATGTCGGTGTACTGTTACTATTTAAGTGTTGCTATCCTTTTACTAGCTTCCAGGACTACATTTTAGTGACATTGATAAGTTTTAGATCTTTCTTTTTTTGTGTGTGATCATAATCCATCAACAACCTTCATTTATTATGCCTTAATTGAATTGTGCTTTATTTTCTTTTACTTGAATAGAATCTTTTTTTTTTTACTTTGTATAATTTGCTTTTTCTTTTTTCTTTTTTTTTTTTGAGGGTACAATATAATTGAATCTTTTGACCCTTCCATTTTCTCCCATCAATGAACTGGAATTCTCACAACTCAGTGATTATTTTTATACAATCTTCTAGAATTTTTGTCTTATTTTTTTATATACTTAAACGTGTCTCTTACCTTTGGTAAAATGAGAGAGACAAATTTAGTAAGTGCATACTCTTGGGAGACCTAACTTCTGATGTTAACTCCCAACTTTTACACGTCATCCTCTTGTACAGAACACTATATCTTTGTCTTTCTCAAAGCCAATGTCTTCTAATTTTCAAGGACTTCTAATGTTCATAATATAAAGTAATTTATTTTATATTAAAAATTCTCTGTCTTAATTTACCCTGCTTCAGCTGGATGTGCTTCAATGTCCAGTTTTACATGTGGGTTATATATACCATTTAAGTGTCTAATTGTTAGTCAGTGGTTATCAAATATTTGGATCTTGCTATCGTTGTGATTTTATAACTTTTTATTTGCTTAATTTCATTTCAGTGGGGTTTCATAAAGAACTAAACGAAAAAACTGTACTGTGTCGATTTTCTACACTTAGGTCTTGATGAAGACAACGTGAGATGGTCGTATTGCCTGAACTCTCTTACATTTACACTATAAGTTCATTTGTTATGTTCTTCATAAAGATTCTTGAAAATTTGCATAAATAAACTGGAAGTTTAAAAATTCAATAGAAATTGATGCCATAGGATTTTAATCATGTATGTTGTTAATACCTATATTGTGAGATATAGTTCTTATATTTTTGAAATGTTTGTTGATATATATATATATATATATATATATATATATATATATATCCACATTAAAATAATAATATAACTGATATCAGAAATTGACAGATGCAGTGAATAGCACAATAAGAGTGTATGTCAGAATGTGATAAATCAATTTAACAGTTTCCTTTACCACATTCAGACCATATAGTTTTATACCAGTATTAAACTACAATGAAAAGAGTCTAGTCTTGTCTTCTCTGACATACTGAACTTGATGCTATAATAAGACATTTTAAATACCAAAAAACAAAAACATTCTGGTTAATAAATATTAATAAACTTTAAAAATGCAGTAAATCAGATAGCAACAACAACAAAAACCCTTTAACCTATCATACATGGTTAAAACAAAGTTTCTTATATTCTGTTTTAGCATCATTTACAATCAATACAGACTATTACAGCAATTCAAATCATGCTTCTTTTTTTCAGGACTCAAATTCTTTTTATTTTTTTATACTTTTTTTTTCTCAAATCATTCACATAGGGGTTATAAACACAGAAAGGCAGGATGTAGGGAAGGGAATAATACTGGAGTGTGGGTGATCAGGGGGAATACAGATATCATCAGAACCAGATATCGGCTGGGTGAGGGTTCAGGGGACAGGTCACTATGACTCTGCCTATGACCCACTTGTCCTTCTCTAAGTTGGTATTGTCTGCCAAGGCTACCTATTTACAAGGTCTATGACTATTTGGGCTGGTAAATTTCCACAAAAGCTGCCTATTTACAATAGCTTATAGCCATCTGTTCCAATGTTTTTCCACAGAAACCCAAGACTTGGTGTTAGTATACATGTATGGCAGGCCTATTGCTGATTTTAGGCCTATGGCTGATTTTAGGCCTTCAGTGTGTAAGCAGGGCTGCCCCTGACATCTCCTCCCTTCTCTAAGTATAGAAGAGCTGTGGCAATTCTAAACTTGTGAAGGCGAGGATAGGGGCCTGACCTCCAGTAACTGAAGGGGACCCTGTAATGGCTCCAGTCCCCCTGTCGTTGTCCAGTGAGGCATGAGGGCCATACCCATCCCGATGTCTTTTTCCTGGAGGGGGGATACTTTTGACATCAACCCCTATGCAGTCAGGGTTGTCCCTCAGGGAACCCAGAGAGATATTTTTATCTTTTATTTATATTCCCTTGCAGTGCTTAGCCTCGCAGCCTAAGCAAGAATTCAGATCGCCTGACAGAGGGGGTTCTGGGTGACCTCTCTCTGCTTGGTCTAGGGGCAGAAGTCCCCCCTTTTAGGTTGGGTGGAGATGGGTTTTGGAAACACCCTGTATAAAGTAACAACCTCATATTGAGTCTCGTGGTCCTCCATAGCTAACTTAAGATAATGTATCTGAGTAGGTTTTGCTACCAAATTATTTATCTGTTGTATCACAGAGTTAGTCTGCCTATTTGAGAGCCAGGGACTATCAGATAAAAGCAAAAAGAAACCAAATAATGATCCCAAGATGGGAGGAAATAGGGTTGACAACCTTGGAGAGGCTGAAAACCAATTCTTGTACCAGCCTTCATCTGTCTCTTTCTCTCTCTGATTTTTCTTAGGGCCTTCACTACATGTTTCATGCTCTCTTTAACCCTCCTTGTCTTGTCTATGTAAAGGCAACCTTCTTCTTTAAGAGCTGTACAGAGTCAAAAGCTGTACACAGCCTTTTCTATTGTAATAGAGTAAATCAAGTCCAATAAGGATCTTTGCGATTTTAGAAGGTCGCTTCAGACATCGAAACGAGGGATTTCTTCAGATTAGTGATGTCAATCTCTAGCTGTTTGATGTTCTTGTCAGTGGCCCTTCAAAGGTCTGAGTAGTGTAAGTTCGGAGGCCAGCATCTGGATTAGAACTTCTAACAGCACACTTCACGGGTGATTCATTTTTACCTGGAAAGGAAAAAGAAGGGAATTCTCAGGAAGATTTCTCTTCCGTGGATGTAAATTGTTATTCATCGTATTTATGTTTGGGCCTGGCTTTGTGGGGGTATCTATTTTTTTATTAATCTTTTGGGTAGTCAGTTAGCTGTGCCTTCTGTGGTATCAGACAGGCATATCAATCCTCGGCCCCATAAGGGAACTGGGTCTGGGCCATTCCCTTTAAGGGTAAGAGGGTCCTACCCCATATCTGTGGCAAAGTTTTGTTGGTCTCAGTGGTGCCAGAGGCAGTCAGCAGCAGATTTGCCATGAGCTTTCAGCTTTAGAGAGATAAAAGTGAACAAGGCATGATGGAGAGTATTTCAGGGGGACTCCTTCTGAGGGGGTACCATTTCCCCTCTTGTTTTTTAAAAGCCAATTTTTCAGAGTTCTTTTAAAATCAGGGCAGAAGCACCAACAGTCGCTCCTTCCACACTCAGAGAGTCATGAAGACCCTATTTAAGGATATATAAATCTATATTAATAATCTTTTGTCAAAGGAGTGTTATAGCACCACTGACAACTAATCAGACTATATAATATATCGATTAGTAATAGCTTCTTCTACTTTTTGTGAGATTACCTCTCTTTTGTCAATTAATTGTTGAGGAAAATTAGGATTTACATCTCTCTTGAGAATATTAAACAGAGACTTAAATTCTTTTGTGGAGAGCTTAAAATAGGATCTTAGCCAAGTAGCAACTCCTAGAAACTTTTGAAAATAATTTAAAACAAGTGAACTCTCTTCCTCTCTCTTTTTTTTTAGACCCTTTATCTGTGTTTTTTTTAATTGGATATTATACGAATTTACCTTTCAGTGTTATTTCCTCTCCCATTCTCCCCCAAAACCCCTTATCCCATACCCCCTCCTCCTAATTTTTGTGAGGATGTGCTCCAAACATCCTCCCAGTCCCATCTCCCTGCTCTCGAATTCCCACACAGTAGAGGATCCAAACTTTTGGGGACCATGGCCCTCCACTTTCACTGAATTCTAACAAGGTCACCCTCAATTCCCTCCCTATACAGGTGCATGAGTCCCTCCCTTTGTGCTCTCTGACTGGTGGTTTAGACTTTGGGAGCTCTGGTTGAAACTTTTGATACTCCTTCTAGAAAGGACCAAAGCATCCACACTTTGGTCTTCCTTCTTCTATGTGAGTTTTATGTGGTCTATACATTGTTTCTTAGAAATTGTGAGCTTTTGGACTAATATCCACTTATCAGTGAGTGCATACCATGTATGTTCTTTTGAGATTGGGTCACCTCACTCAAGATGATATTTTCCAACTCCATCCACTTGCCTAAGAATTTCATGAACTCATTGTTTTTAATAGCTGAGTAGTACTCCATTGTATAAATGTACCACATTTTCTGCATCCATTCTTCTGTTGAAGGGCATCTGGGTTCTTTCCAACTTCTGGCTATTATAAATAAGGCTGCTATGAACATGGTGGAGCATGTGTCCCTGTTGTATGTTGAAACACAGGACTCAAATTCTGAGCAATCTTCTTTATTAAAAGATTTTACTCTTTATGGACCTAAGTATGTCATAATAGATTTTTAAGCTACAATGCTTCATAATAATTGCGGAGTATTTTCAGAGCTTTTTAGCATGGGAAATTTTAGGATTATTCTGCATAACATGGGAGAGAGAGGTAACATAATGCATGCACACAATGGAACTTGTGACAGCTTTGTCAATGGAAAATTGTGACTCAAGATTCAGTAATTTTTCCATGAGACATAGGAACCTTTTATAATTGCTATGATTCTATGCTAATCAAGCTTCCTTATCTCATAAATAACTTTCTTACACACTTTTTCTTTTGATGTCAAAAATACCTCATATTGACTGTTGTTATTCATTGGCAAGCAAAGAAAATAATGTCCCTAATGTGTTTTATTGTTTTGGTAATGATGGCAAAAGTATTGAATTTGTTGAGGCATATCTGGATGTGTAAACTATTTTTTTATTAAAGAAAATCATGCTGGTATTATTTTGAGTTTGGAAGCTACAGTTTTTCACACAAAATGTAAATCCTTCAGTTTTCATATGCCAGATAAAGTATCAAGAATGGGAGGTAAGGTATTCTAAAACATTTCTCTTATAATGAGTGGGTGCCAACACAGATGAATTAAGAAGGTCATTTATAATTTTAGGTATAGATGGTTTCATAAGTTTATACTTCAGCATCATACACACAGAACTTTGAAAAGAAACTATGGAATGTGTGTGTGAGTGTGTGTGTGTGTGTGTGTCTCCAGGGGTGGGTGAGTTGCACAGCTGAAGAAATATGGATACTTTCTTACAATTGCTTCTAAGGATACTTGGTAATGTCCTTATCATTTGGAAATTCATCAAAGGTTATGTTTTCCTTTCTTGTCTCTTGCTTTGGGATGAAGGTCCAAAGGTGGTAGGGGAAAGTTCTCCATTAATTTTTCACATTGCTGAATGTCTTGGAAGAAGAAGCCACCTGAAATATTCTGTATTTTTAAAGAAAATATAAATAAGCAGTAGCCTCAGAACATAGAAATGCTTTCACCTGCTCTGTAAACTTCTCTCAAGTATATGAACAAACATCATTCACCCCAGATTAGTCCATGTTGAGAGACCAAAATCCACAAACAAACAAACAAACCTAACACAAAGGAAAAAAAAACCCAAAAACAACAACAACAACAACAAAAAATCAAAAACCCAAACAAACAAAAACTACAATAAAACAAAACACCCAAAATCCAATATTAACTTAGAAAGTCTGTCTTGGTGAATATAATGGGTTTAATTTTGGGGATTGAAACATGGGTGATCGGTTACTTACCAGAGCACCAACACTAAAGGACAGGTCCACCACTTCGACAAAATGAGGAAACATCTCCACTCTAATCATGACCTATTTATACTTCGATGTGGAAGAATGTGGCCTTATGATGCTGAAGCTCTTGAAATGGTTAGCTGCTTGTAAGTCTTAAGGGGGAGTGAGGCTTCCCCCATAGGAATCTTTAACTGCACTTAAATCATAGGAGTAAGTATAACCCTATGGAGCCTCTCAGTAAATAAATGTTTAAATCTTAAGTGAGACATGAAATTTCTTCGCTCCTTACCTTCCTCCATGGCGTGAAGTTACTAGGACAAGTCTGATGTGAAAAGCTGACTTCAAGGGAGAAATGGTCATTTTCTGCTCAGAAGACAGCACTGTACATTGCTCTTTGAAGAAAAAGACAGTTTTGATCACAGGCTTAGGAAATAGACCTAATTTACCTTTCTAGTATCTGGTGCCTGTGCTAACTGCCTGGTAACCTAGTACAGACACAAAACCACCCAGGGGCTTCTTTATTTTCTTGAAGATGTAGTTTGCTGGTATTTAGGGAAGAAATGTTGATAAACTGATACTGTTTCTGTGCATGATAAAGCCGGCTGTGTCCCTGTCTCAGGTGTCTCAAATTTCCTATCAGAGTTCATTGGAATTTCAATAGATGAACTTGTTCATTTACAAGCCAGGTAAATTTTTAGTACCTGTATATTCTTGCAAGGAGAAGCATTTTCTTCAAATTTAAATGTCAAGTTACTGCCATCAAACACAACCACCTATATTCTCTTTGCTCACAATTGAATTTCTTGTAAACCATGCAATTCAGCTTATCTTCCCATTGTGGAAATACTGGAAAATTTCTTCTTTATTTATTCATATTCATTTTTTTCAGATAGTATACTTACAAGAAAAACAGAGTTTTAGTATATAAAAGTAAATTCAAAAGCAACACTGTACGAGTTACATTTTTGTTGTGATAAAAATGCTTTGATCAAAAGCAATTTAAGAAAGGAGGCTTAAGGTGGCTTACAATTACAGAGGGTTGTGGGCACTGATGGAGGGATGCAGATAGAATGGGAGGCAGGGAGGCTGGAGTGAGAAGGAAAGTGATCATATCCATATTCAGGAAACAGAAAGAGTAAACAGGAAGTGCTACAAGTTTACAATATAAACTCCCAGGCCCATCCCCAGCTAGATTTTCTCTAACAAGTCTCCTAAAGTTCCATAAACTTTCAAAGAGCACCAACACCTGGGACCAAATGTTCAAATACATGTGCCCATGACACATATTTTTTAATTCAAATCAGCACCTGCAGTTCAGAAAAATTAGTCATTTCTGGCTTTTCAAGTGTGAAAACTCAGAATTCATTTGCATAACTTATTTGTTTCTTTTACCTTAAAACTTCTGACACTAAAAATAAATTCCTATTCAGATTTTCGCAGCAGAAATATTTGAATGTGATGAACTATAGGTCAATCCCATTCCAGTGTGACTTACGTCAGGGCTACTGATCTAGCTCATTTCAAATGTGCCACAACACATGAATTCTATACAGATTATATATATA
>NW_021620885.1:4485388-4499426 GCF_004785775.1 Grammomys surdaster
TATATATATATATATATATATATATACAGATAGATAGATATAGATATAGATATAAATATATATCTTATCTATATAATATATATATTATATATCTTATCTATATAGTATATAATACATATTATATATCTTATCTAGATAAGATTATATATTATATATCTTAAAGGGGAAATCATACCAGTGTGAAACTGTTCTATGTAATATCTATTATATATCTTAAAGGGGAAATCATACCAGTGTGAAACTGTTCTATGTAATAAAAATCTGCTATCAAAGTACACTGTGCTCATTTGTTTACTAGTTCAGATATGAGGTTTGGTTCATACCCATGCTTATTACCTGCATTTAGAATGCAGATAGTTGGGAAAGTCACACTAATCATTATTTTCCTCTCTTGGGGATTAGTACATGGGCCTGACCTCCAACCTTGGATACTGATAGAATTAAATAATAAAAAAAGAAACAAGAAAAAGAAAGAAAGAAAGAAAAAGAAAGAAATCAACCAAATAAAACTTGATTTGCATTCAAGGTCAAATATTTTGGTGCATATGATATGCTTCCTTGGTCTGACTCCTAGAGGAGAACACCTTTCTTTCAGAATATGCACCCAGTCTGGTAAGGATAAACTAACATATGGTCACTTAGAAAGAATACATTCTAATGTTCTATAGCATATTTGAGTAACAGTTGATTGTTTTAAATAAAGATTTAAGTAAATTTAAATTTTACTAGTATAAAATATAGTTAAATATTTTAAAAGATGGAAAAGCTTATTGCCTATTCCTTGGTCCATACACTGTATACCCTGTACCAAGTAATCCCACTGTCATATGAATATATAAGAGTATGTGTCAGTAATGAAGCAATTAAACAGTTTTTATTTTTCTGTTCTCTCATGCAGAAATAAATAAGTCTTATACTACCATCAATGTGTATAGATATAAGATGTTTACAATAACAAAATAATGCATAGAATGATTGTTGGTTCATTAATTAGGGAGAAAATGTTCAATTGAACTTTAAAATTTTTTCAAACCAACTGAATTTTGGGGGTACATTTTAGAAATACAATTTTTTTGTATGGCTAGAGGTAAGGGGAGAGTATTGCACTGTACAGTAAAAGAAGATCAAGTATAGGGAAAGTGATTTTCTAGTTTAGAGTGATATATAACAGTATAACAACTCTCATTTATATTACTACATGAATAACATGAGAATTAACATAGATGTGGGAGTGTGTTTATGTATGCTTATATGTGTTGGTGTATGTGCGTATATAAGTACAAATCATATATATATATATATATATATACATATATATATATGTATATATACATTTGCACATATTTTCAAATTTTCTGGGCACACACCAGACATTCTATATTTGCAAGCAATGTCAGAAAATTACTTTTAGACCCCGTAAATGACCAATTCATGGTTAGATTTAAAATCACTGTTATTTGTAGCATAATCTACTTTAAGAAACAAATTATTCACAGCTCATTCAGATCACAAGAAAAGATGAAGTGACTTGAAGGAAATTGACACATTGACCAAACAACATGAAGGAGTGTTTGAAGAAGAGTATACTTGTCTTACAGCAAGGCTCTGAGCTCCCTAATGCTACAGTGTAGAACTGTCTAAACATTCAGACACTTACTCTGTTATTCTTTTTTTACAAAAATTAGAGGATAATTTTTAATGGTTATTATATGTATTTACATTTCAAATGTTGTCTCCTTTCCTGATTTCCTCTCCGGAAATCCCCTATTCCATCCCCCTCTCCTTGCTTCTATGAGAGTGCTCCCCCTCCCACCCACCCACTTCCAACTCCCTGCTCTGGCATTCCCCTACCCTGGGGAATCTAGCCTTCACAGGACCAAGAGCCTCTCCTCCTATTGATGCCCGGCTATGCCATTCTCTGCTATATATGTGACTGGGGCCATGGGTTCCTCCATGTGTACAATTTGGTTGGTGGTTTAATCCCTGGGAGTTCTGGGGAGTCTGGTTGGTTAATATTTTTGTTCTTCCTATGGGGTTGCAACCCCCTTCTGCTCCTTCAGTTCTTTCTCTAATTCCTCCACTGGGGTTCCGGTGCTTAGTCCAATGGTTGGCTGTCAGCATCTGCCTCTGTATTTGTCAAGCTGTGACAGAGCCTCTCAATCTGTTTCATTTCATGTTTTTCCTTTAGACAGACAAGTCTTTCTATAGTTCTGAGTGTCAAGGAACTCACAGTATAGACCAGGCTGGCCTCAAACTCAGAGACCCACCTGTCTCTGCCTCCTGAGTGCTGGGATTAAAGGCATGTGGGATGATGCCTGGTTTCATTCCATATTCATTGTTTGGAGAATATGTTGTCTTATAGGGACATTTATGCTGGTACATAAAATTACCTACTAACTACAAAGAATTTTGTACACTATTTTTTTTGCTATGTCCTGGGTCTTCTTGCACATCTCTGTGGCAGAAGGTGGACTGGACATGGAGTAGAGACCTGGCTGTGATGGGCTACTCTGAATGGCAGCATAAGAGCAGTGCTGAATAGGAATTAAAAACTCAGTTCTCCTTTTGGCATCTACTGAATGACATGCTCGTATTTATATCTATAAACTATTAGCATAATTGTACCAATAACGATTTAATTAAAAACTATTCTAATGAGCAGATTGGAGACTGGAAAATGATGTTATGACAACTAAGATCCAGGTGGTGAAAGTAAACTGTAAAAGAAAAGAAGGGAAATGAACAATTCCAAAACTTCCTTTTGAAATAAATACTGTTATGGAGACATTCAGAAAACAAAAATGATTTAGAACAGAAAATATAAATAAGGTTGGAAAGTGGTGTAGTTGATGAAATCTTGAAGAAAAGTCATAAACATGCATCATAGGAAAAAATAAAATGATTCAGACCTGTTTGTTTATTGTTAATTTATTCAGTTCTTATTATGTACAGAGTACATTTCTCAATAACTATAGGCATTAAATAATCCATCTCATGGAATAGATTTGTATCCCATTATTTAGTAATTTCATTTAGATTTCTTTCATATGTAAAAATTTTAGGCAGCTATTTTAGAAGCAGGTTTCCATATGGGCCTTCAAATGGCACTTAGTATTAGTCTTCCTTACCTGTATGTTCTCCCTATGCCTCTCTTCTATTTTACCCCCCACTTTATACTCCTACACTAGTCTCCCCTTGTATATAAAAATGCATTCTATTTGTGTTTCCTAGGGAGATACTCTCCTCTCCTCTATTCCCTTACTACATGCCCAGTCTCTGTGATTATATTGATTGTACCACAGATATTGAAGGCTCCAAAGCTAAGACAAGAAACGACACATAACTGGGCAATATGCTGAGAGTAAGAATGTGGTGGATTCACTTCTCAGTGGGATGTTTTTCTCAAGCCTCTGCCTTCAATGAATAAGAGGTGGCTGGAGGTTTGTAAGACTCAGAGGGAAGGGAGGATTCCAATGAATTAGTGTCTTTTAGACACAATAGAACTGATGCACATATGAACTCACAGATACGGTGGAATCACTCTCAGGGTCTGAAAGGTGAGAGGAGTAAGTGCCCCTATACCTAATCAAAAATCTGTCTGCAATTTATACCCATTTGTGAAGAAAAAGTAGTTTCTCCAATGGATTCTCACTGGGTACATGAACTACATCTGAGGGTAGCCCCAAATCTCTAGGAGTAGACGCCCAACACAAAACTAACCCGATGGACTGTTGCCCCATGTTACTACATTTGTCTTAATATGACAAAATTTTTCATGTATCTTGGTTCTCATTGTTATGTTTCTATGTTTGCGAGGCTGTTGTTGTATGTGTGTGTGTGTGTGTGTATGTGTGTGTGTGTGTGTGTGTGTGTGTGTGAGACAGAGAGAGAGAGAGAGAGAGAGAGAGAGAGAGAGAGCGATGACTTGGTAGGAGTTGAGGGGGTAAGGAGAGGAGTTTGGAAAGATCTGGGAGGAATGAATAAAAGGAAAGGAAGAGTGTGATTAAAATACATTATGGGAAAACACCATTTTTTATTGGTTATTTTATTTATTTACATCTCAAATGTTGTCCCCCTTTCCAGTTTTCCCTTCGCAAAGCCCCCATCTAACCGCCCTCCCCTTTGCCTCTGTGAGGATGTTCCTCCACCCACTTATCCATTCCCTCCTCACCTCTCTAGCATCCTCCCATGCTGGGGCATTAAACCTCCAAAGAACCAAGGACCTCCTTACACTGATGCCAGCTAAGGCCATCCTCTGCTACATATGTAGCTGGAGCTATGTATCCCTCCATGTATACTCTTTAGTTGGTGGTTTAGTTCCTGGGAGATCTGGGTGGTCCAATTAGTTTATATTGTTCTTCCTGTGGGGTTGCAATGCCCTTCAGCTCCTTCAGTCTTTCCTCTATCTATTCTATTCGGGTTCTTATGGTGGACTGTGAGTATCTACATCTGTATTGGTTAGGTGCTGGCAGAACCTCTCAGGAGACAGCCACACCAGGTTCCTGTCAGCAAATGCTTCTTGGAATCTGCAATAATGTTGGTGTCTGCAGATCAAATAGATCCTAGGTCGGGCAGTTTCTAGATGATCTTTCCTTCAGTCTCTGCTCCATTTTTTTTTTGTTGTTGTTGTTGTTTTGTTTTGTTTCTGCATTTTCTTTAGACAGCTGGTGGGATTGCAAGCAGGCGAAACTACTTTGGAAGACAATGTAGTGGTTCCTCAAAAAACTGGAAATAGTTCTACCTAAAGACCCAGCTATACTACTACTGGGCATATTCCCAAATGATGCTTGAACATGTAACAAAGACACATGCTCCACTATGTTTATAGCAGCCTTATTTATAATAGCCAAAAGCTTGAAACAACCCAGATGTCCCACAATGTATCACTCAGCTATTAAAGACAATGACTTCATGAAATTTGCAGGCAAATGGATGCAACTAGAAAATATCATCCTAAGTGAGGTAATCCAGACACAAAAGAACACACATTATCTTCTCACTGATAAGTCGATATTAGCTGAAAGCTCGGAATACCCACGATATAACCCACAGACCATATGAAGGTTAAGAAGAAGGAAGACCAAAGTGTGCATCCTTTACCTTTTTTAAAAAGTAAAAAGTGTAAAATTTAAAAAAGAAGTCCCTACAGAAAAACAGCAGCTCAGATAGAATATTCAAAACTAGATAAATAAAATAAAGAACTCCTTAATTGGAACATCAATTAGATAATTCCTATCAGATTTATATTCTAGAAATTAGTGTTAGTGGCAATACTTGTAGGTACTGGGTTCAGTTGTCCTTGCATTCAGCAAATGATGTCTGTTAATTTTGTAATCAATCACTTAATGTAATTAATTACATGAAAGCACAGGTAACAGTTTAGCTGGATAATTATATTAGACATTTTCAATTGCCTCAAGCCTTACAAACACTATAAGCAACAGAAAGGAAAAAAATTACTTAACTTCCTAAACTTTTCAATAATTAAAATGCTTTTTAAATTGTTCAAATTTTGACCTAGAATGAAAATTAAATAGTATACTCTTTTGAGCCTTTGTTTATGACCTTTTTGAAGTATGAAGATTATACTAAGTTTCTTGAATATTAATATTTAAAAACATGTCCTGGGTCAATTTGTCAAAAGTCAAGATTTTATGTTTGAAAACAATTAAAAATAAAGTGACATTTTGTGTATTGGGCTGACTCTAGCTTTCCAGTGTTCAAGCATTTCTTGCGGTTCTTTATCTGTAAATATGGATCATAAAATTATTCTGCTTGGCCTGTCAGTGGTGGTGCACGCCTTTAATTCCAGCACTTGGGAGGCAGAGGCAGGCAGATTTCTGAGTTCGAGGCCATCCTGGTCTACAGAGTGAGTTCCAGGACAGTTAGGACTACACAGAGATACCCTGTCTCGAGAAACCAAAACAAACAAAAAAACAAACAAATTAAAAAAAATGTTACTTTAAAAAAATTATTCTGCTTGTAATTTTAATTCCCGATCTTTTTTACTTGCAATTTTTAGTAGTAGTCAACTTTTTTCTGCATCTACATTAAAAACTTGACTTTTGAAAAATGACTGATAATGTTTGATGATTTCCTCTGTATTCCTCATAATCTCTCAGCCTAATAAAAAAATTAAATGATTTTCATTTTTAACATTGGATGTCCAAGAGTCATGGTACATCTGAGAACTGTAATTCTGGAGTGAAACAATTTTGACCTCCTGTTGATGGCAGGCTTCTTTATATCCCTTCTGATAACATGATAACAGATTTTATTCTTTCAGGTTTTATTGTTTGCCCTGCTGGATATCAAAGCCTGTACTTCCTGCAGTCAGGCAAGTTCTCTCCCAGGGAGTTGAACATCACCAGCAGATGCGCGGTTCTTTAGCTGGCACTTGTCAGTGGTCTTTACCTGGTCCATTTGGAATTAAGTTTCTTTATACAGCCTTATAATTTACTTTCCAGTTAGTAACACAACAATTTTGTTTTGCCTTGTTAGAGACACTGAAGCCATGCAAAATGTGAATATAATTTTGATAGTATGGCTTAAAGCATAAAACGATTAGGTAATTTTAATAATATTGAACCAGTTTTCAGATTCGTTTGGGTAGAATATACATTACCTAAGTGAATTAATTGAGATGTAAACATAAGTGAAATTCTCAAGACTGGTCATATAACATGCTACCCAAATATCTGTCATATATATGTAGCTATCATTTCTCTCTCTCTCTTTTTTCCTTGAAGATGAAAATATTTCTATTTGGGTAGCATGTTATATGACCAGTCTTGAGAATTTCACTTATGTTTACATCTCAATTTTCTTCTTGCCAACTATCTTTTCCCACTTTTTTGCTAAGTTTTTTAAAGGCTGGAGCTGATTTCATATCATTCCATAAAAATATTTAATAAAGGATACAAAAAGGTAAGTCCAATTTTTGGAAATTTATTTTCTTTTTAGTGTGCGTGTATGAGTGTGTGTATGTGTCTGTATGTGCCTGTGTCTGTTGTGTGTATGTGTTTGTATGTGTGTGTGTGTTTGTGTGTGTGTGTGTGTGTGTGTGTAAATGAAAGTATCCACAGAAGTAACTGCAACTAGAGTTACAGGTGGTTGTGAGCTGGACAATGTGATAGTCAGAAAGTGAAGTTGAATCTTCTTAACTACTGTGCCATCTCTCCAGCCTAGTAATGTTCAGTTTTCTATGTGATATAAAATCCTAAATAACACTTACAATACTAATACTGAATTATAAGAAAATGATTACTCTTGGTATCTTTCCTGAGCCCAGTAGATGATTAGAATTCGTAAGAATAAATTGAAAATAAAAGGACAGCATTTTAAGCTCTTACCATAATCGATCAATAAACATTCTAAACAACTTAAATTTTGCATAAGTGCTGTGAATCATTTATCCACACACAGTTTATGCTCTGTATTCACATATATCTTACTTTATTTAAGATTTCATATCTATTTATTTGTGTGTGTGTGTGTGTGTGTGTGCGTGTGTGTATGTGTGTGTGTTACATATGAAAGCCAGAAGAGAGCATCAGATCCCTGGAGTTAAGAGTGTCAGGTGGTTGTTAAGTCACAAGAGGTATGTGTGCTGGGAACCAAACAAAAAGCGCCTGGAAGAACAATAAGTAGCATTTATTACTGAGCAATATCTTTATTTCCCAGTTTTTCTCAGTTGATCGTTGCAAAACATTTATGAAGTATGTTTAGAAAACTGTTGTTTGTTAATATCATTGATATACAATTAAAACTAAAATACCTGTATATTTTTATAGATGCAAAAGATCTTGACTTTTCTCATCAACTATAAATCCACACACAAGAATAACTGATAGATATGTCACCCATGTATTAAACAGAGACAAGCTAAAGTATTGTGAAAACATTGATTTTATATTTATTAAGCCAAAGTCCTGAGATATGTTAACTTAAAATATTTTTATATAGATAATATTATCTCATTTCATTTCCAGCTAAAAGTAAATGATAATACAATGTAAATTTCTAAGTCTATGGACAGTTGTATTTTATAATATGAGAGATAAAATTATAGCAATACTTTCATAATAATAATAATAACACTACATAAGTTGCAGCATTAAAATATCTGTATTCAAGATTAGCAATGAACTTCCATCCTGAAAATTGTTCTTTTAGCTTGTCTGTTATATCCATCTTTTTACATTGAGCTTTTTTCTCATTGGGTAGAAATATTATAAACGTGCACATAAAATTGTCTTCAGCTGCAAAGTTGCATCAGCTGTAATGTGAAACTACAAGAAATTTCATCTTCAGCTAAAGGAACAGCGTGCCATTTCTCCCTGTACTGCCACAAATGATTTCACCAAGGATGAGTCACAGTCCCAAGAAGAACCAGATATTGAACTTTGTAAAGTGGAAGTGTGCACCTCCCTGACAGGCAGTTCATCATGCTTCCACATTAAGGTATTAATTTCAATTTCAATCTCCCTGTAAAACAAAAAGGAAGACTTTTTGATTATGAAATAATGACTTTACCGAAGTGACATAAATTATAGTTGAAGACATTACAGTTACACCCTTACAGCTACTTTCCACCATTCTAGAGTCTAGATAGTCTTATAAAGAACACAGACTTCTATAATCTAGGTGTTATTTCCGTAGAGGACTCACTGCCATGTTAGTATTTGTCAAATGCCTTCATAGGACATTATTCTACACAATCAACAATATTTGAAAATAATTAATTTGTCATACTGCTCTACTTCAAGCTGATGGTGATAATATATTTGAAAAAAGCTAAAGCTTTACATCAGAATTCAAGAAAAAATAAAAATGATAGAGTATAATATTTTTATAGACCTTTGTCATTCTTTATCTAATTTCTTATTATGTTTCTTAGAACCTAACTACATTTTCTTCAGAAACACTTCAGTACAATTATGCATATTATTGTTGATAAATGATGCACCAAGATCTATTGTAACTCCTAGAAATATAAGTCTAAACACAGCAGCTATAGATTTTAATGGTGCTGGTGATCTTGAGGTATGCATAAATTCAAAAGTACCCAGTACTTCTATTTGTGGTCAGCCAAACTAGATACAGAAGGTGTGGATTTGACTCTAGGGTAAATTCTACAGAAGTCAGGGCATAAGAGATGACTCAGGGAATTGAATTGCCTGGAAATCATAACCTAAGTTAGAGAATGCAACATGATCAAAATATGAGAGATGACATTGATATTTTAGGAATAGTACATATTTCACTTTTTATAATCAATACATTTAAATTCTAACTTTAAAATTAAAAATAAAATAAATATAAAAGTAAGGAACTACAAACTAGTAGGCCTGGAAAGCCACCCTTCCTCAGCACATAGCCCACCAGTGTTTTCTATAACAGACAGAAATAATAAGTCAACTAAATATACTCTTCAGCAAATAAATATATAAGAATATTTGATACAAATATTTCTGAATTATAAGTTTATGAAATTATTGTGATTTCTATTATAATATGTTCACTTATAGTTTTAAAGATAATATTTCTATTAATGCCATTTATTTTTATTCAAACTTTCCATAAAAAAGTGATGATTACTATTAAGGCATAATTAAATGAATCTATATCCACAATTTTTATTTTTAGATTACTGATTTGATTAATTTACATTTTACTAGATATTTCAAAACCTTTATAATATGAAAAATAATTTTTCAATTTTGATGTTTCTGGTTTTATGTTGTTTCAAAACTAGTTATATATAACTCTATCAATGAAATTATAAATACTTCCATGTGCCTTCATCTACATTTTATATTTATTTATATTTTTATTTTAAAATATCTATAGAATAAATTTTGATCATGCTTTCTTCTTCCCCAAGTCAGTCAGATCTACTATACCTCCAAACTTGTTCTCTATCTCACTTAAACAAAATTAAAATCAAACCAAAGAAAACAATGTAGACAAAAACAAAATAAGAAAACAACAAAATAAAACATGCATTCTATTTTTTGTTGTTCAACTGCTGTAAGCATGGGGACTGCCTTGGGATGTAGGTGATATTTCCAGCGATGTTCCATTGGACAAAGGTGAATTTTATCTTCCCAGAGGGTATCAACTGCAAATAGCATCTTAGTTAGGAGTGGAGCTTTGCATTTACTTTCTCTTCTCAGTGCTGAGATTTCTGTCTTTGTTGAGCCTGTATAGATCATATACATGCTGTCACAGTCTCTGTGAGTTTGTATATGTCTTAGTTCTGTTGAGTGGGAGACAGTCTTTCCTCGCTTTTCAAATCGATGCAGCAGATCCTGGCTGTCCAATCTTCCCACTCAAGCTGTAGGAATTTCCACAGTTCTCTGACAACATGGGGGGTTCAGATTTATTTGAGGCTCTTATTGTTGTTTGGGATGTGTGGTAATACCTTACATGAGAGCCGCTGTGTCTCTGCTAATGGAGGAATCATGAGTTTTTGATATAATTATTTAGCACCCTTCCTCAGGCACCAGAGTGTTCTGTTGAGTCATTCCATGGCACATTCTTAATTTTTAGGGATATATTTATCTATTTTTCTAACATTTTTGGGTATCCTCATGAATATTGACTTCAAATGCTTTGATTTTCCTCAGCTATCCTAGATGTTCTTTATCTTCTACTAGTTTAATAGAAGGAATGAAGAAAGAGAGAATTGGATAAGTTTTTGCACAGGCCATGGGGCTGAAGCATTCAGAAAACTTAAGAAAAAGTGTTCTTAGGCACCTTTAAAAATAAACCAAACATAAACAAACAAGCAAACAGCCTTGTCTGGCCTCCGTGGGAAAGGAAGCACCTAGCCTAGCCCTGCAGAGACCTGATGTACCAGTGTTGGGGTGTGTGGCGCGCAGCCTCGCCAATAAGGAGAACGCCACACTCAGGATTCTTCTGACAGCAATTTATTGTACAGCTCTTTTAGATGGCAGTGAGGTGAAGGACCCAAGCCCCAAAAACCCACGGCTTATATAGAGCTTTAGGAGACGTGCCACACACTCATTGGCTCCTATGATGTCACCAGATTAGCATACTAGGTTTCGCGCCTTGCGCAGGCGCACATTCAAGCAAGGCTCTCAAGAAGAACCAGGAAGCGGGAAACCGGCGCCATCTTGTAATGGTGAATGCAGCTCCTAACAGGGGTGTACGGAGGGAGTCATCCATCCTCTCAGTGGAGAAGGGGAGACTGATTCTGGGAGGAGTGATCAGGAGGGGGAGCGGAATGTAATGTGTATTTTAAAAAAATGATGTATACAGTTCCTTTTACTGGGAACTCTTTTCCTACATTAGTTTTTTTTTTTTTTTTTTAAATGGTGTTTCTAGTGACAGTGTTTGCTTAGTCAGATGTGTGGATGATTTCAGAGGCATTTCCTCACTATGCGTCACAATCATAATTTCTTCTCACCCTGACCACCACTGAGTGGAAAAGCCATTCATTCATGTTCATTTATTTGCCTATCTTCTTATAAAGACAATTTTGAATGACATTGACTTCCTTAGGTAATTTTTAACATAAATCAAGATTGGATATTTTATGGGGCAAAGGAGAGATCAATTACCATTAAAAAATTTTTCTGCTCCTGAAGCCTGATTCTAACAATGGTTCCCAAAAAGACAGAGCCAAAGTAAAGTAGGTTGGATTGCGCCCCTTCTCCCCACGTTTAAGTTTCATAATCAGAAGACTGTGAAATTATATGGTATCCCACATCAGATGGCTTGTGTATTTATTAGGAAAAGTGAATAAGGAAAATGCAGACACACAGACATAGGCAAGATGCAAGAGACAGAGCCCCATGAGTATAATTTCAAACACTAGATGGATAGAGATGTAAAGACAGGAAGGCCCAGAGCATCATGGTAAGTGCAAGAGGGAGGAAAAGACAAGAAAATATTCTCCCCAGTGGCTCTGCAACTCAGAAAGTTTCAATAGTCACCTTGTCTTGGGGATATGGGCCTTCACGACAATGAAAGACATCTTATGTTCAAAGATACACAGCTTGTAATAATTATTGTGGATTCCAGGATCAAGTAAATAAAAAAGTGAAAAATAAAAAAGTTAGAAATTTCTGTGATAGATCCCTACTGTTCTTTCTCTGCATTCCTTGTCCTTACTTTCCCTATACCCCACCTCTGTCAGGGCAGATACATTCCAGCAGGCCCTTGACTCTTCTTTTAGGGTCTCCCTGACCATCTGGGCAAATCCATTTACTTTTTTATTAATGCAAGAGCAAATCTTTTCTTCCCAGTTCTAGTTTTTACTATTAGTAAATTAAAAAAAAAGTAGTTCGGAAAAAGTAATCATTCTGTTATATGTAAAATTAACTGTCTAAGAATCATTTAGACAAATAGTTAAAATATGTGAAAAACTAACAAATGGTAGGTCTTTCACTTGAAGAATGCATATAATTACATAAAGAAAAGAGAGCTGGAGACATGGATCTTGTTACTTGTGCAGAGGACGCAGTATGGATCCTTCCATCCATCACAGGAACATCAACAGTCATGTATATGGTACACATTCATTAAAGAAAGTAAAACATTCATATGCAGAGTGAAAATAAATAAATAAATAAATAAATAAATAAATAAATATTTAAGTGCTTTTAAATAAAAGGGGATTTGATTAAGGGTAAAAAAGATTTATAAAATGATCCACATATTACTAAACTTTGATAAATGAGTTATATTGATTGATGCTTATGAAATATTTCTAAGAATAATGAAAGATATTGGGTGACCTAAAATTTTTCTTCCTTGAAGTTTTTTTCAAAGATAACCCTATCTATTCTTTCCATCTTTAGTTTGCAAAGTAATATTCCTATTTAAATAGTACTAAATAAAAATTTCCTTTATTTTGAAAGTCAAAAGAATTTTTTTCAAAAATAATTTACTAATATGAGCTATATAGCTATATTTAACTTAACTACATTGATGATAACTGGAATTTTATTAATAGCTTATGGAGTTATTGTGAGGCTACAGCTAAATATTAATTTATAACCAATACATATTTGAGACATGACAGCAATCGCCATGTTTCCCCAAATATGTGTACTTATAATCTCATCACAGAATGTGATAAAGAACATTGTCATCACCTCAAAATGTTTTTCGTTGCCTAGGGTTTCATCTCTTTCTTCTACCTGCTTACACCCTTGTCTAGAGAAAACATGTATTACAAATTAGATTGGTAAATTACTCTGTGCTCTTTGCCTGGTTGAGACCTGATTCTGAGAGCAAGTGACAGACACAACTGTCTCAGATTCAGTGAGTTCATCTCAGGAGTCCTCCTAGACATCTTGTCCTAAGGCAGGCTGACTCCCAGACACTATAACAGCAAAAAGTAGAAATATCCGAAAATGAAGGTTATCACCACATTGCACTCTTGAGAGTAGCTAGAAAGTAAATCATTTCCAACAGATATTACTGTTGTTTACCACAAAGTATAAAAATGCCTTGTTGGGAATTATAACTGAGAAGATTATCTTTGTATAAGAAATCCTCTATGCTGTCTGGAAATCTCTCAATTTGGAATATTTCACATGACTGTCTCAGGAGAGCTTCCTCAGTCATGTCTGATAGATGTAATAGGCACCTGACTTGACGATATTTTTCTATTTCTTCCTTCTTTTTCTTCTACACGGAAGCCTTCCTTCTAGGGAAACACTGCTCTGACCAGACCTCTAACTCAGGATCTCCTGCTGGTTAACTTATCTGCCCTTCCACAGTTGCTTTCTGCTAAATGATTACTATGGTCTGAATAAGTACATTCTATGGGCTTATTGGTCTGAACTCGTATTTCTGGCTGTTGGGACTGGAAGGTGGAGAAGTATGTCCCTAGGGGTAGGCTTTGAGGTTTTATACTCTGACCCTACTTACTTCTCTGAGATGGATATTTTTCATAAATGATGAGCAGGATACAAGTGAGGAGTGTTGAATATCACTAATATATTAGACCTCCAGATCCTCTAGATAAGTGTTTACATCCTTCAGTCAATAGATACAAATT
>NW_021620885.1:4499436-4524353 GCF_004785775.1 Grammomys surdaster
TTCAAAAACTATCCTCATTTCTTTGCAGATTTATACATATGCTTGATATCATTTTAATGATTGTCTCTGGAACAATCTACAGTGGCAACTTTGCAGTATTATTATCATCTTGGTCTTCTAGAAAACAGCTTGAATATGTACAGATGTTTTAATTTTTTTTTCCAGAAATCTACCAAAGATTTGTTCTATGGTTTGTCTTCTTTTATTCTAAAATTCATTAGTTTATTGTCTATTTATATTTTGTATAATATAAATCTGTTTCAAGTTTTATCTTGGTTGGTAGAATTTCATAGTTTGTTAATATGCAATTTTAAGCTACATTATAATGGAAAATGTTTCTTTTGTGTAAATATTTACCAATTATCCTTTCATACATTTTTAGAAACAGTAATTTTTGTTAACTATAATATTTTCATCACAAAATAGTGTATTATACTATCATTGAAAAATTAATATTCCTCCTTTACTTAACTTGATTATATTTAAATGAACATTATGATACAGTAAAATATTTACATTGGGCAGGGTTAAATTCTGAAAGTTTTATATTCTATTGACTGAATTAAATCATCTGAAGATAGAGTTTTTGCAGCTTCTGATCATAATAAGAAACATTTGTTTTTTTATTAATTAATTCAAAGTTTTAATACCTATCTTACATTTCTGAACAAAAAGTGAAAGATCAAATTAAGTAAAATTATGTTGTAACAGTGTGATTGAAAGCAAAAATCTCTAGAATATACACATAAAACATAACACAGATTTTGATATAAAATTTATACCTGAATGTATTATTTGTAGAATAACTCTGAAGTTTTGAGATCAACACAAAATATCCTTTTGACAGTTATCACATTCAATTATATTACTATGGTCTTCTTTGCAGAAAATAAATATTGACAAATGTTTTACATGAGTAAGATAATCAACTTCAAACTCTACATAAAGTAGAAAATTATCTACATTTAAAGAAAAATGCATATGCTTTCACAGTCTTTTTTGTAACTGATTGTTGGTAGAATACTATAGATTATAATATATTGATTGATATTGAAAGTAATTATTTAATCAAATAAAATAAAGTTCATAGAAGTTAACAAATATCTAGTTGTACGGTTGTAACACATTATTAATAATAAAGCTACTGTTAAGATAAAATTTTTGACAGTCTTATTGAGGTGTTATTAGTAACATACCATGAAATTTACTCTATATTTCAGTAATTTCAGCAAATTTATAAATTTTACAATGGTTTTATTATGGTTTGGATTAATTTATTTTTCTTTTGATATATTTTTTCATCTAATGAGTTGTGGATTTTTCAGTTGATATATAAAATATGGAAGGTTTTCATTATAATGTATTCTGATTACATATTTCCCTTCACAATTCCTCTGAGACCCTATTCACTTTCACTCCCATCAGAATCCATACAACTTTTGTCCCTTGTCCACAACAAGAATGTAAAAATTATACAGTAGTCTAATTTTGTAAACTTTCTACCATTTTAAAAATAAACATCCTTCAAATTTGTGGAGATTCCATTGATAATCCCCTCAAAAACAATGATTTATTCATGCCCTTACAGATTTACATTTTTTGATTTTTTTCCTGAGTGAAATCTTGTGAAATGTTTCCTACCACATCTGACTTATTCAGCTAACATTAGAGTTTCTAAGTCATCTATGTTAGAACATGCATAAGTACTTCATTCCTTTTTATTTCCCTCTCTATTCATTGTTAGGAATTTCAAATATCTGTTTCCCCACACATATTTTTTTCAAAAGAAAACTATTAAATTGGCATTGTTGTCATACTTCTCTCAGAAGCAACGGATGTCTCCATTCCTTGACCACATTACCAGAGCTACATATATCAGTGTATGGATGACGTAAGAGTACCACATCCACCTTCACCACCATCCAACCAACCTCCCCACTCAACCCCCAACAATCTGGAAGACTTGATGTTCAACAAGGCAAGGGGTATTATCTTTGCACTCTGTCAGACACCACTGATTGTAAAAGTAAGGACTGTGTTCGCTGTGTACATGCTACACACATTCCTCTCCCAAATGAATATCACGAGCAAAAGATCTTCTACAGATATTTCCATTTCTTTTATGTTATAAACAAGACACGTGCTTCTTTTCTGAGACATAAAATAAAAATTTCCCACACAAACAGTGACATAGAAACACAAGGCCCTGTTTGCTATCTTAAAAGATTACCATACTTGTTTCATATAACTGTTAGTATTAGTAATCATATTTTTAATATTTGAGAATTACATATTTGTATCATATGAAGGAATTTTAATCCATCATCATGGCTACTCTGGCAAGGGATCATACCCTCCTAGATCTGTGTTATTAGTTTGAAATGACACATTTTTAATTCCTTTGGCTGGAATACCTATATTCCCTTGGTACACACCATTAATTGAAGACTATCAAGGTAAGATTAGTTTGCAGAAAGAAGTGGCCATGCTTGAAAGTGACTTCAAATTGAGGGGTAGAGAAAGTGATGAATCAGAGAAAGATTTTACAGAATGAGTCAGAGTTAGGACACACTTAATTCTCATGAAAACAGCATAGGAAAGAGATGCTGTTTAAGAGCTCTGCAGGGAGACTCAGTTGAGAGTCAGTGCAGTGGGTGCACTGGAGTGGAGTTGAGTTCAATCCTATTTGATGTCATGCAATTTAGTGCAGGTCAGCAGAGGCAGCTGACGCTAGAGAATAAAAAGGAGTCAAAAGATAAGAACATATTTCCTGAGTTAGTTTGAGGCCAAGCTGAGCAATTCAGTGAGAAGCTGAGAGAAGCCAGATTGAATCATTCAGTTTGGAGAGGAGTTTGAGCCAGAACAACTCAGTTGAACCAGACAGTCAGAGTTCAGAAAGAAATAGAAAGGGTGAGCTTATTCAGCAGTAAGCTTTTAAGAAGACAATTACATCAGATGAATAAAAATTACATTTACAATATGCAATGAAATTTTAGCACATATGTCCATATTACTCTAGTGCAACTTTGTTAATATACTCTTCAAAAGGCATAACCCTTTCTAACTTCTTGTGTGTACGTAGTGTGTATATGTATACATATATACACACATATATATGTGTGTACATGTGTTTTGTATATACATGCATATATATATATACACATATATAGTGTGTGTGTATGTGATAACATACAAAATTCAACTAATGCTGTTCATGAATGCATATGCATGGTAGAAAACCATCCACTGAAATAAAATATCAGATATCTGTAAGCATCCACACCCATAAAGAAGAATGTCTTTTTTCTCCTTCAGTAACAGCTGCCAATAACTACAGAGTAAAGAGTAGAATAATAGAAATGGCCTTCTACATTCATGCTGGAACATGTTCTTGTTTAATATTTTATATATTATATAAGTGTAACAATAGCAGACAAGTTCCTGAGACAGCAAAGACAGAATTTCACTGTATTTTTCCTGACCCTCTTGACCTTTTATTATTTCTGTCTTTTCTGTGAGTTTTCCTGAGCCATCCTGGTGGTCATGATTGATAAGGACATTAAATTTATGACTAGCCTTCACAGACTCTTATTTTCAGGACTTACACTATTACTATATCTCTGTGTTGCCCACTATGCATTGTAAAAGGATGCTTCTCTGACAAAGTATGAAAGAAGCCTAGGTATATGGATTATGGATATAAACATAAATATTTGGAAGACAATTTGACAATTTGATGTATATAGTCATGGAATTTTGAAAGATTTATAGTACAAACCATTAAATCCTTTCCTGTGCAATGGATCTCAATTAGAGAAATTTAGATCTAGTTAGAATATTGTGGTTATCCTAGGTCTGTAAAAGTAACTCTTACTACCAGACTTAATTGTTGTCTCAAAGCCTTACTACTGAATAAGCTCAGAGTTTCTATTGACTTCTGGCTCTGGCTGGATGGATCAACTCAGCTGTTCTGGATCAAACTTGTCTACAAGATGCCTAATTCAAACTGGCTTCTCTTTTTCTTCTCACTGAATTGTTCTGCTTGGATAGAACTGCCTCAGAACTCCACGCACTGTACTGCATTGACTGCACAGAACTGAACTGAACTCTACTCTACTGAACTGCTCTCCTGTCAAATGAACACAGATATGAAGTGAATCCTACTTAACTGAACTGATACAGTCAACTCAACTCAACAGGGATGACTCCACCTGACTCTTTCTCTCTGCACTGTTCTTAAGTAGTTTCTCTTCCCTATGCTGTTTTCTTGGGACTTGGGCATGTCCTATTTCTAACTCATTCTCTCAAATTTTCCTCTGATTCATTACTTTGTCTGCTCCTCAACAGACATCACATTTAAACTTGGATTTTTCTATAAACTAATTTTACCATAAAGATGTGTACTAAGAATGTGCTTGTATCCAGCCAAAAGGATTAAAGGTGTGTGGCTTGTCTGCATTCCAGCTGCATTGTGCAAACCTGGGTGTTTGATCTCTTCAGAGAGCAGCCATGTTGCTGGATTAAAATTTCTCTACATATATCAGTCATTGCTATTATGAGGTGAATGGGCACCTCTTGAGTGACAGGTAAATGTTATAGTATGCCAGATCCAATGCTTGGTAAAAGTATTAATGAAGACAGCTGGACAGTAGGAAATATAGTCAGTTTCAAAATTTCTAGGTTAACCTCCTCAAATATGTGATGTCTTTATATATTGGCTTTTATTATGTAATTTTTCTGTGTAGCCAAGGACAACGAGAATATATAAGAAAAATGTATACATGTATACAATGGATTATTACTCAGCTGTAAAAAAATGAGACTTAAAGGTAATAGAACTGGAAAAATAATACTGAAGGAGGAAACTGAGGCCAAGAAAGACAAATATCACAGGTTCTCATATTCAGATTTCAGCTTCAAATCTCTTGTTTTCTCTGTTTGATTCTGAGCACATACTAAAGCTAAGAAAATAGAAAGAGACCTTGTGGATGTTAATGGAGGCGGCATAGAGGAGGATATGTAAGATAAAAGTGGAGAGGTGGAATACTGGAGTGGTAAGGCTTAATCAAGGAGAGAAATTAGAGTATGGGAAAGCAATGATTTGGAGAAGAAGAATCACTTATGCTAAGGATGGATATATGAAAAGCCATATGGAAAATATTGTGATGGCTAATCTTGGTTGTCATCTTGATGATATCTGTAATCAACTAGAACCCAAACAGATGGAGAAGCCTGTTGGGATTTTCTTGATTGGACCATTTGAGTTGAGATGACTATATTAGTCAAGATTCTCTAGAGTCACAGAACTTATGGAAAATCTCTTTATATTGTAGGATTTTATTGTGATGACTTACAGTCTGTAGTCCAACTACCCCAGCAATGGTCAACTGTGCATGAGAAGTCCAAGAATATAGTAGTTGTTCAGTCCCATGAGGCTAGTTTTTTCAACTGACGTTCTGTGGAAGTAAATTCCAACAGATGTGCTGGCAAGTAAATGCAACCAGGGAAAGGAGAGATAATCCAATGTCCTTATATAAGTCTTTAACAGAAGGTATGCACCACTATGCCTGAATCTGGGACTCATTTTGTCCCAAACTGACCTTAAACCCAGAGATAACCTTGCCTTAGTCTTCTGAAATTAAAGATGTGTACTACATTGCATATGGATAGAACTAGAAAATATCCTGAGTAATGTAACCCAGACCAGAAAGACACACAATGGTATGTACTCACTTGTAACTGGAAATTAGCCATAAAGTACAGAATAAACATGCTACAATCCACAGACACAAAGAAGCTAAATAACAAGGGGTGCCCAAGGGAGGATTTTTGAATCTCACTCAGAAGCAGAAATAAAATAGACCTCAGAGGTGGATAGAAGGAGGGAACTGGGTGGGAGAGGAGATTGGGGGTGGGGGGGAACAGAAGTGAGGATTGGGTTTGGGGAGAGAAAGCTAAGAGAGAGAATGAAAATAGGTGTGGCAGGTGCAGGGCGTTTTTGGAACTATTTTGGGACCTGAGACTGGGAGGATTCTTTCAATGACTAGCCTAACTTAAGACCCATTCAGTGGGAGAGAGCCATCTCCTAACACTGTTAATGAAACTCTGCTATGTTTGTAGATAGGAGCCTAGAATAACTGTGTTCTTAAATGTTTCATCCTGCAGCTGATAGAAACAGATGCAGAGATCCACAGGCAAACAATAGGTGGAATGTTGAGCGTCTGGTGGAAGAGTAGGGGGAAGGACTGAGGGTATTTGAGGAGTCAAAGATACAATAAGAAGACCCAGGAATCAACTAACCTGGGCCCATGGGGGCTCACAGAGACTGAACCATCAACCAAAGAGCATGCATGGACTGGACCTAGGCCTCCTATGACAAGGACCAGCCTCAGTTTAGAAAAGGAGTCTTGAGGAAGGGGTGTTTGGGAGTTTTGAAGGAACAATTTGAAGTTGGTACAAGCTGACAGATCTTTGTTCTGCTGGAGATAACTCTCCAGAGATCTCCAGACAGCTCACCAATTGAAAACAAAGCCCAGTCTTTTATTTACATATCAATTTAATTGTCCACTGCAAGTTTCCTTCTGATTATCCCATGAATCAGCATTTTATGACCTTAGACTCTTAGAAAAGACAGCAAGCACATTAAAAAAACAAACAAAAAAAGAAAGCCAAATGAATACAGAGATCAACCTGCCTTTGTAAGTACAGTTAATAAGCTAGCTGGGTAGAATTTTGCTCTGACATCACCATTCCTACCAAGCCTGGGCCTAAACTCGTTCTGTTTACTCTGTCCAAGGCTGACCTTGAACTCTGGAATCTGTGCCCTTTTGTAAAGGTAGATGGGTGGCATCTTGCCCTGAGATCACCACTCCCCAAATTTCTTTGTCTTCCTCAATATAAAGTTCTGGTTCATAGTGTAGCTGCCTATGAATTTTTATGTCCATGATGCTCCTTATATAATTCATATTGCATCCCTATATTTTGCATACGATATATTTTTGCAACTCATGTTTTCAGAGTTCTTTCCTACAACTTTAAGGCTGTCCATAAGGTCGTAGCTTTTACCATTTTACTAAGGACATTAGACATATCTTCACCTCCTGAACTCATGCTACTTCTAATTATCATGGAGTCATTAACCTTGGCAGGGAGAACATTCCCTGATAAAATTGCCAGGGACAACATCTCCTGTAAGAGGAACATAATATAAATTATGCACATTATTATACAAACAATCTTCATGCCTAACTACTTTCAGCACTTGTGGAGACCCACACCTTGCTAGCTCTCCTCCTGGAGTAGCTTCTGTGTCATACAGCTCCTTCCACATGGCCACATAGGACTTGGCACCCCTACACATATGTTAATGTGGGTTCTCTAACAATCTGAGTGGGATATGGTCTCTCATTCTTTTGCCTGGTTTTGGCTCCCTTTTCCCTTAGATGGGCCCTTATCTGGCCACATTTGGAGAGGATGTACTGCTGAGACTTGATGTGTCATGGTGGGTTGGTACCCATGGGGGTCCTCCCCAATTTGGGGAGGGAAATGTGAGGATGGAGCTGGAGGAGGGGAGGATTTGGTTGCTATTATGATGTAAAGTGAATACATTAAAAAAATTAAAAAAGAGTGAATAGACAAAGCTACTCTTTTCTCTCTCTGTTGTGATATAGCACCATATTCACATTTCAACACTATTCATGTTGATTTATAAAGCCAATGAATGATACAGATGTGTGTGTGTGTGTGCGCGTGTGCGCGTGCAGGCCTGTAATCATTTAATACTAGTACTTACTAAATCTTATTTCTCTCTAATTTTCCAGGAAGATGGCCATTGCCTTTGTACCCTGCTAGCCAATGGAAAGTAGAGTGAGTTTATTGTATGTAGAAACCTTTCACTCCATATGGCTGCTTTAGGTTAGCATTAAACTTGAGGCCATGTAAATTCTTTCTTACAAGTAGCAAAGTGATGCTAATGAGTATCATGGTGAGAATCCTCTATTGCTCACTGTGTGGTTTCTGAGAGATCATTAATCCAGCAGCTGTGGGAATGTTGCTTCCTAAACACAAAAGCCTTCCTCTCTTTAATTTTAGTCATTTGTTATTATATATTTAGAACAAAGAAACATTATATGCAACCCTGCTGCCATGCTCAGGGACAAATGCAGTCAAATGCTGGACAAAGAGACAAGTAGAATTAGAAAAAGAAAAAAAAATCAAACAGCTTCTGAATCAATTCAGATGGCTGCACCAGCAGCAATTGGAGTGGAAGGAAATGTATTGTATAATTTGGACATAATGATAGAAGCATAGTGAATAACATGCAAACTAAGGACCTTGGATAACAGTTTGCCATCATGAACCATAATGTTCTGATTATCAGTCTTTTAAGTGGCTGAACCTTCAATGAACTATCAAAGTCATTGTGCCATCCTATTTGGAACATTAAAGCATGAAACTATGGTGGTTTGGATATGTTTGGCGCACTGCAAGCTCTATTAGGAAGTGTGCATTGTTGGACAAAGTATATCACTGTGAGAGGGAGCTATGAGGTCCTATGTACCAGTTCCTCCCAGGGTGAAATAGAGTATTCTGGCTACATTCAGATCAAGTACTCTTGACAACTCCAGTACTATGTCTGCCTGCATGTTGCTGTGCTTCTTGCTATGATGATAATGTACTAAATCTCTGAAACTGGAAGCCAGCCCTGATTAACTGTTGTCCTTTATAAGAGTTGCTTTGGTCATGGTGTCTGTTCACAGCAATGGAAACCCTAACTAAGACAGTAGTGAAACAGCAAAGGGTAGTTCTCCTTTTTGAGTGCCACTTGTTGGATTTCTCTCTGTGTGTGTTTTCATCTCCTTTTCTATTTTCAGAACACTTCCGAGAGTCTGATTTAGAAATATTTGAGTGCCAGAAACAATATCGTTTTAAAGGAAGAGAGTTAAGGTTTCATAACAAAAAATTTAATTGCTTAGAATCACAAGAGGATTCATGAGTAAAAACAAAACAGAAACAAAACAAACCCACAAAATAGTGAGACAAATCTTTGTCATCTGTGACCTTTTGAAATATAATTTTTGGATAATTTGATTGACATGCCTGCTAATATACCACATTCCTATGATTTAGTAATGACTTCAGATTATCTGTCATTAAAAATTGATTGACATGTCTCATTCTGAGGTTTCATTCATCTGAGTCCATAGCTTTAATATCCTCCAACCATTGTGGTAATTTTGGGGAAATATATATTATTAAATATACACATAGACAAAAGAACAGATGGAGTAAGGAGAGGTAAGGTAATGTTAAGGCAACATAATTATTTTTTATAGAAAATAGAACACTAACCTTAACAACTCAACATTGCTATTTTTGTCGACTTCTAATTTGCAAACAGGTTCCTTTTACCAGAAATACCCTGAGCCTTTCAGTCAAGGTTTGTTGAATCTTGAGCCAATAATAGTCCTTTTCCCAGACAGTGAGTAATATCATCATGATGAGGGACCAGGTCGATGGATGGCTCAGTTTGATGCTGTGGCTATAGTAAAAGCATCCTCTCACATATCCATTTTCCAGATAGTTTCTTAACCTTGAATGGAAATGGCATGCTTTTCTGGCTGTTATCATTTGGTTAAAAAAAAAAAAATAAAACATCATTTCCCAATTTTAAATGTTAGAATTTAATATATTCCAAACTACCATAATCATTTCTCAGTAATTAGAAAAAACACTACATACTATATCTGCAATACTAGGTTCTTTTCAAAGACAGAAATTAGCTTCAATGGGTAAAAATACTTTATTTTCATTTAGTTTTATCATGTGGTTTGAAAAAAAATTACACACTATGTATCAGCTATTAAGATGAGGGATAGAAAATGCCTTCAGAACTGACTAAAGAAATTGCAAGGGGCTTAGTTGATTAAGAAAACATGTTAATCTTTTATTTCCTGAAATAATGATTTTCTAAGTTTAGATGGTAACTGTGGTTTTATGTCATATACTCTGATAACCTCCTGGTTAACTTTTGTGAGTCTGACAAAGGATTTCCTGTGGCTTTACATCAGGATCACTGAATGGTGGTGATTTCTACAGAATAATAATTTCTACATGAATGGAGACTGAAAATATTCATTGTTGATGATAATGACTTCCACCTTCATTATAACAAATTCTCATTGGGAAAAAATTAGTTGACTTCATAAGATGTAAGGGTAGTATAATGGAACTTTTAGGGTGATGAAGACTGATTCTAAAGAATCTTCGTGAGAACCACATAGTTTGACTAATTTACATAACCACCCTCTGCTTATACTTTGACTTCTGAAAAAACAAAGGATATCGTTAATATCCTCTAGGAAGAGTTTGTTGTCTCTAATCAAACAATTACCTTAGCATTAACTAAATAGTAAACATTATACAGATTTCCACACTGATTTATGTCCCTGACTTTTAGAAATTGTTCTAAAGTTTTAATTTTATGTAAATAAAATAATCACAACTTTCTTAAACCAATTCTTATCTATCTCAATACATAAGTTTTTATTATGACTAGAATCTACTTTTTATGTGGATTAATATTTAATGTACTTAGGCCACAGTAATGAACAATTCTGAAATCAGAATAAGGCAGGCAGGGTTACTTGAATGAGTAAAGTCTAATTAATGTGGGAATTCCTGGTTTTAATGAACTTACTTGGTGCTCTGCATGAGTTTACATTATATTGTACTTTACATGTTGTTTTTCCCTATGTAGGGAAATGTTTAAAATGTGTATTAGTTCAGTTATCATGTAATGCACTGATTTCTGCCACTAGCCCAAAAATGATTTTATATATTTCTCATTTTCCCAGATGAAAATGAAGCAGGCTTCTGCCTCAACATTGCTCTCTATTTTCTCTTAAGTGTTTTTTTAAGCAGATTATATTTTATGGAAAAATTGAATATATGTCAATGTTGATAAACACTGAATTACATGATATTAAGGATGTGAATATGAATAGGATGTATGTATGTTTCTGTGACCATGTAAATATTTGAGGTTATAGTGAAAGACCCCTGGGAGGGGAGACCCTCACTCAAGTCACAGGAGATTAAAGCCACCCAGAAACTCGCAAGAGACCAAACTTGCTGCTAACCGCAAAAGGCTTTATTTCGGGATATCAGCAGGCTGAGGTGGAGACTCACAAGAGGAGTGTTGACCTTGAGGCCAGAGGAAGAAGGATATTTAACAGAGAAAACCACAAACCAGGAGGGTACAAACCAGGGGGTGAGGAGGAATCATAAAAACATCAGCAGACAGTATCACAAAAACAGTGGAAAGTCCCTAGCCCATTCGATCATGTGGGAAACACACCCTGTGTACTTATTTTTTTCCAGAATTTAATCTTGTTTAATCCTCTATCATGTGGCCAGCCAGTCCTTGGATGACTGGTAATTTCCCTATGGTTAGCCAGTTCCTAGAACCCAGAGCCCAGAGCCTATGAACCAGATGACCTGCCTTCTTGGTTCTACCTTTTTGTGGTCGGATAAGTTCCTGGAGCACAGATGGCCTGGCTTCAGCTTCTATATGCTAGGGGTCTCAAAAAAGTTTATTCTTTTCAGTAGCTTTCAGACACCACCCACCTGGATATGTGGGATCTGTAGGAGCTTACATGTGTCTGATCAATGAGTAGTATATGCTCGTCAATTCCATCTGTACTGGCTGGTTTCGTGTCAACTTGACACCAGCTGGGCTTATCACAGAGAAAGGAGCTTCAGATGAGAAAATGCCTGTGTAAGATCCAGCTGTAAGGCATTTTCTCAATTAGTGAACAAGGGGGGAGGGCCCCTTGGTGATGCCATCTCTGTGTTGGTAGTCTTGGGTTCTATAAGAAAGCAAGCTGACCAAGGCAGGGGAAGCAAGCCAGTAAGTAACATCTCTTCACGGCCTCTTCATCACTTCCTGCTTCCTTTCCCTGTGTGAGTTCCAGTCCTGACTTCTTTTGGTGATGAACAGCAATGTGAATGTGTAAGCTGAATACACATTTCCTTCCCTACTTGCTTTTTCATCATGATGTTTTGCGCAGGAATAGGAACTCTGACTAAGACATCATCTGTGTATCAGTTACTGAGAGGTGAAAAAGCACTCCCTTGCATTACTAAATGTCTTACTTGTTAGACTAATCATAAACCATGAATTTTCTGATCATTAATATTTTCTAAAGTTTTAATCTAGTATTAGGTCCTGAATTTGATGTACGTATACAACAGCTTCATGATTTTCATTGTGTGTGTGTGTGTGTGTGTGTGTGTGTGTGTGTGTGTGTTTGCATGCTGATTCTGTACCTACTGATTGGTTTGTTTTCCTCTGAGGCTATTATCATTTTTGGAATTATTGGTATTATTACATTACCAATTTATAGTAACTCTAATATATTAACTCTACTATATGGAATAGTATATATTTAGTTTTCTAACTTTTACATTCATTTTCTATAAAAACGCTATATGTGGTATAATATCTAAGTTATTTGTAAACCATACAAGTTCAAAGATGACTAATTAATTTTTCCTAATTTTTCTTGTAACAAATGTCACTGATGATTTTCGGCTCAGCTTCATTCTTCAAAGGTGCCATGCTGTATGATGACAAATGAGGTAGGAATACATTTTATAATCATGTTAATAACATCTATTAGTGCAGTCATCCTCACTTCTAGATAAATCAGACACAGCTCAAAGCATTTTGTGAACTAGGCTTCTTTATAAACAACCAGTGATTCTGATGCTTGGCATCAATGATTCCTATGTAAATTGGATAATTCTGTCATACACAACCACCAGACTCAAGTAGCATCCCGATCTTTTGGTGATATATAAACAACATCCTGACTTTCCTTAATTTACCCCAAGCAATGATCACTACTCTTGGCACAATCAACAGTAAGGATGAAGTATCACCAGAGAGAGAGAGAGAAAGAGAGAAAGATTATAATATTACTACAGTATTTCTTCCTTTTTCTCTTCCTGTAAATTCCTCCATATATTCCCATTTCTCTCAAGTATTTGTAATCTTCTTTCATTAATTGTTATTATTTGCATATCTACAATAAACTCACGCACCTGAATCACTGAAACTGTGGAAATAGATATGGAAAGATTGTAAAATCTAAAGTATTGGGGTATTTTCTGTAAAATTGTATTTTTCTGTAATATCAGAAGCTATGCCCATAAATTTCACCAACATGACTACCTAAACTTGAGCTGAACAAGAACAACAAGAGACATACCGAAGTGGATAGGGGAAAGACTAAGAAACTTCAAGCCTACACGCAGAAATAAAGATAACTAAGAAATGCAGATAGTGGGAGAAATAGTATTTTCTAGTTAAGGGCATATCAGTTGATTTATCCAATGCTAAATGGCCAGCCTCCCAAACATACATGCCTGTAAGATTATACAGACTGGCTAGGTCATACTTAGAAATATGCATTTGTGTGCTCATAATTCATTTGAACAACAAATTATTTGTTTTACATAGATAAAACAAATGGCTCCTCATATTCCTCATATTGGGACCCCCTAATAGGAAGTAATGTGTAGTTGAGTATAATTGCGTTTTTCAGCTACAGAGGTTGATACTCGGATACTTGGGAATGTGCTAAAATAAGGCATGTTTTTCCCAGACCAGTTCCATTTATTCCTAGTGGAGGCATATTTTAAATTCTCAAATGGTTAATTATACTCATGTAACATTTCTTATTAAGAAAGAAGAAAGGATATTAGCCCTCTATTGGATGTAGACTTGGCAAAGATCTTTTCCCAATGTGTTGGTTGTCATTTTGTCCTATTGACAGAGTCTTTTGCCTTACAGAAGCTTTGCAATTTTATGAGGTATCATTTGTGGATTCTTGATCTCAGAGCATAAGCCATTGGTGTTCTGTTCAGGAACTTTTCCCCCGTGGCCATGTGTTTAAGACTCTTCCTTACTTTCTCCTCCATTAGTTTCAGTGTATCTGGTTTTATGTAGAGGTCCTTGATTCATTTGGACTTGATCTTTCTACAAGGAGATAAGAATGGGTTGATTTGCGTTATTCTACACACTGACCTCCAATTGAACAAGCACCATTTGTTGAAAATGCTGTCTTTTTTTCACTGGATGGTTTTAGCTCTTTTGTCAAAGATCAAGTGACCATAGGTGTGTGGGTTCATTTCTGGGTCAGTTCTATTTCATTGACCTTTCTTCCTGTCTCTGTACCAATACCATGCAATTTTTATCACAATAGATCTGTAAAATAGCTTGAGGTCTGGGATGGCTATTCCCCCAGAAGTTGTTTAATTGTTTTGCTATCCTGGGTTTTTTTGTTATTCCAAATGAATTTGGAGCAGAAACTGAAGGAAAGGCCATCCAAAGAGTGCCCTTCCTGGGGATCCATCCCATATACAGTCACCAAACCCAGACACTACTGTGGATGCCAAGAACTGCATGCTGACTAGATTCTGGTATAGCTGTCTCCTGAGAGGCTTTGCCAGAGCCTGACAAATACAGAGGCATATGCTAGCAGCCAACCACTGGACTGAGCACGGAGGCTCCAATGGGGTCCCCAATGGAGGATTTAGAGAAAGGACTGAAGGAACTGAAGGGTTTGCAGTCCCATAGGAATAACAATAATATAAACCAACCAGGACCCCCTCTCCCAGAGCTCCCAGGGACCAAACCACCAACCATGGAGTACACATGGAGGGACACATGGCTCCAGCTGCATATGTAGCAGAGAATGGTCTTGTTGGGTATCAATGGGAGGAGAGGTCCTTGGTCCGGTGAAGGCTGAATGTCCCAGTCAAGGGGAATTTGAGGGTGGGGAGGTGAGAGTGAGTAGGTGGGTGGGGGAACAGCCTCATTAGAAGCAGGGAAGGGGGATGGGATAGGGGTTTTCAGGGTGGGGGAAGTGGGAAAAGGGATAACGTATGAAATGTAAATTTAAAAATCCAATAAAGAATAATAAGAGAAAATAATTAAAAATTAGAAAGAAAGAAATGTGTGTGTATACACACACAGATATACACACACATACACATACACACACACACATACACACACACACATACACACACACACATATATATATGCACAGGTGAGCACACACACATACACACACATATACTTTTGAGACAGAAAATGGAACTAAGCAGACAATCAAGACTTGAGGCTTATGTTTTTATTTTGTTTTGTTTGTTTTGTTACATCTTCTTTTCCTGTCTTTGTGAGTAGACTGAAATGCATACAGATAATAAGGTAAAATCTTAAAGGTAGCCAAGCTCATGTAGTTTTCTATTTAAGTACTTAAAACTATCTAAAAGAAGAAAAACATTTGACTTATAGAAACTGCAGTATCATACAGTTGAGATTCCCAGGGAGAATATGTTTTGTTTGTTGTTGTTGTTGTTTTTGTTTTGTTTGTTTTATTTGGGAGGGTTGCTATTATTTCAAATTTTGATATTATTTCAATATCTCTACTACAAATTTAAAAATGCACTCACATAGTATATCTTTACTTGAAATAAAAAAATCATTCTTATTTTAAAATAAACTGGTAATTGTAGGTGAGAAGGAACAGACAGAGTGCAAAATAAAAAATAATTTAAATACTAGGATGGAAAATCACAGAAAATTGTAAACAAAAAACAAACAATACTGTCAAATACATAAACAGGACAATTTAGAATTTTCAAATTTGGAAACAAAAGCCATAGAGGAAAATACTACAATTATTTCAATTGTTTGTTGTCAATACCAACAGCCCAAAATAATCACTGCTTTCCATATGAATTATACCATGGAAAGTTAATGAGCCCTTTGTTCTTAGGAAGTGCACAACACAGCACATCCTTTTCTGTTTCCCCTTTCCATACAATTCAATGGAACTGGTGCAGAAAAAAAAAAACCTATATGTAATGAATTTGAATAGTTACCAGCCAGTACAGATGGAGAGAGCACAACTTACTACAGACTAGCTGGAATCATCAGCAGGTGCAACAGCAACATATCCTACTTGAACAGTGTAGGTATCCATTGATTTTGTGTGGTAAGTATTGTCTACCTTTCTATAGATGGCACAATAATGATCTTTCAATCTTTAGTCATGTTTGACTTGTATTAGAAATGAAATGAAAGGAAACTGAGTTACCTCGTAGGTACCAAAAAACACTGTGGTATATTAGGCTACATTAGAGATAGGAATCGAATAAATCACATAAGCAAAAGCATGATCCTATATTAGTGTGAGAAGAAACATGGAAGAATATTTCCCTTCATGGCTAGAAGATCTTGGTATAACAGAAGTTTCCAATATCTCTTTCAGTGGACATAGAGTATGATCAATAAGAGCTTAAAAGTCTACATTAAAAAAAGATCAATCTCTGAAATTTCCCCAATAATAATTGGCTCCAGTAAGGTCCATGCAGTACAAATAAGAAAATGTGATTAAGTATGCAATATAGAAAACATTTTAGAAATCTTGTTAAGCATGTTGTTTTTCTTCAATTATCAGTTTTTATTCCAGAAATAATTTATTATTAAAATTTAACCTTTTGAATGACTTATGTTAACATAGTGCAACACTGATGAATTGTTCTACTTCTGTGGTCCAATGCTAGCATAGGGGACAAAGCCATTTGCGATTAGAAGATGGACATTCTAAAGTATGTCTGGCTTTGGATAACATCACATATACTGATTGACATCATTTCAATAGAAAAAGGATGATTCCTTCATAATGAAGTTAAAGCAAGGTAATGTTTTCATTAAACGTTTAGATTAATGGCACTCCTGCATTTATCGTGTTTGTATCCTTAAGCATTTAAATTATTCTAATCATAACTTTATGTCCTATGCAACTATTAAACTGAAACATTGTTTCTTTTAGTTTTAATTACTGTTTTATAAAATAAAGGCACAATCAGAGTCTATATTCTATTGATTCATATTTGTTAATGAATAGGTTCAACTTTCCTTTTATTGTTAATATGCATAAGAATAATATGTTCATTTTCAATTCTGAGAGGTTTGATATTTTTAAATTTATCTTCTATAAATATATACATTTAGAAAAATTGAAGACAGGGAGTGTATCCCATGCCCATACTCTCACCACTCAAGGGGCTGATGAGCAATGACAGGCAATTTTAGGTGATCTTGGGCATGATGAGCTTTTGCCTCAAAAAGAAAAAAACAAAACAAAATAAAACAAAACAAAAAAAGCAGCACAAACAAACTGGTTAAAAGCAATGGCTAGTCTTCCTGAGCTCAATTCCCAGCATCCACATGGAAGCTCATAACCATTGATTACTTTGTTTCCAGGGCGTCTTCTGCCATCATCTGCCTCTTGCCCTCCAATGGGTGCCAGGCATCCACATGGTGAATAGACATAAATACACACAGAATACCCATACACATAAAATTTAAAATCTAAATAATAAAACTCTTTAATAATGGCAAAACCTAAATAATTTTTTTAAAAATTTTATATCTCTGTATGCCTGTATTTTAATACATTGAATAAATATTTGCTTTTGGAGAGAGAATATATCCTGTTTATAAAACATTGCAACAAATAATTTGATTAGTACAAGCATATAACTTATTATAAAGTTACAAAATGAGACATTCAGGCAGAGATGGAAGTTAAGTCTTATTTCAGATCACACAGTTAGTAAATAATAAAAAATAATAAATAAAAAAATGTCGTATTCAGACATCTGAATGGACAGCTTCTTGTACTTCCATTCCAGGAACACTGCCAGTAGGTTGTGAGCTCTGGTTTCTTATTGAAATTACACCTGTGTAACAATTCTGATTTTATGTATCATCTTTACCTGGGAGAAAGTATCCTGTAACAATAACTATCTGAATTATTAATCTGCAAAATGAGTAAAAGTAACATTTTAAAGCTGCTCTGCTACATTATCTTGGGAAAATGTGTCTGATTTTTAAATACAAGACAATCTTACCCTCTTGTAGGCTGGGGAAATCTGTTACATGGTTATTCTGTAGGAATTCTGTAGGAAGGTTATTCTGTAGGTTATTCTTGTCTCTTCTCTTATTTTTTCTCAAATCTTCTCACATCCATACTCCAAAATATATGAGGCCTCTTTATCACTGGGCTTGAGCTTGTACATGTACATACTGGATGATCCTGGAAGCCATGCAGTCTATATTTTTTGCCAACCACCATCATGGCCAAAAGTTCACACTGGAAACCCTTTTCACTTAATTCACCAGGAGGCACCCAAGATTGAATCCAAAAGCAAATTTTGTTTCTCAGCTTTTACAATTACTTAGTAGATTCTTGCCTGCTGTGCATTTACTCTATCGAGGCGCTCCCATGATACAATCTAGATTTCCTCCTTTCTTTCTGATTACTTTTTGATGTTCTATAGATTTTTTTAAAAAAAGAACCTTTTTTGAATATGTTCAAAATGTAGATCTAAGTGCTGTTATTCTCTCTATTGATTTTTATCAATTTAGATGATGGCAAGTCTGCCCAAAGTTTCAATTAGACTCTATCTACTGATGGACTCAAAATCTTTAATCAAAATCCTGACCTTTCTGTATAAGCTTCAGATCCATATTTTATGAGCTTCATAGATTTATTTAATATGTTGTGTTAAAATTCTCAAAGCAAACTCATTTCAACATATATCTATAATTACAAACAAGGATTTCTATTGGTTCCAACTTATTGAGTAGAACTGTTGTGTGAAGCTTTGAAAAAACAGTTCCTTTAGTCAGCTGTTCCTTTAGTTAGCTGAGCTGTTGCTCAGACTCACTCCCTCTATCGAAGTCATCAAGATCTACTTTTTCTCTGAAATAGTTTTCAAGTCCAGAGGAGAAACAAAGCATACTCTCTGATTGGGTCATCTTACCCAGATCTCTCTGCTTAACTTATCTATTATAGCCTACTAATACTGATATCAGGAGATGGAAATGTACCAGGTAGAATCAGAGCAGCAATGCTAGAAGAGATTCTTCCTGGTTCCTCATCGTCTCTTCTAAATGAGCATCCACAACTCAAAGCTATACATGCCAATGTGATAGGAGCCACTTTCACACCTCATGGCTGGACTGGATATACTAATGACCAGTCCATGCTTCCCTCATTATCAGTCAGTTTTATTAAAAGCTCCAGACTGACATATCAGGGTCATGCCCTTTCTGAGGGACTTCCATCTCTCTACAGGCTCTCTGCCTCTTCTCTCTTCCTTAAGCTCCCACCCCACTTCTGAATCTATAATAACGTTTCTATTGAAAAACCCATCCTTTGTGGTCAGGGATTTCATTAGTTGAGTTTATAAGCATGGAACTTGAGGCTATTGACTCAATGGAAATTTTGTATGGTCATGAGCACGGAGTCCTCATAATTCACAAATTGAAGCCCACCTGAAGCAAGCAAGAAAGCCTCCATCAAACTCAGACACAGCACCTTTCCCTTATCTCTATGATAGACTAGAAGCACGGTCACAGATAATTCTTATTTGAAACCCTTATCATGCACTTTTGTGTGTTTTCCCATTTGAGATTCTTGATATGTATGTGATTTTATTCAGCTCTTTAGATAGCATCACATGTCACACAAAGAAGACGTGAAGACATATCTTATCCTACTCATGTATTTTTGAGCTCCCTTCTGCACATGAAGCAGCCTCAGTCTGCCTTTTGAATGATGAGACACTGTAGCCAAGGTTTTTCTTTAGCATCAGGTAGCAGATGAGTACCTTTCAAATGTTGAGGCATATAGCTGACTGTATTCTGACAGCTCATAAGTGAGACAGTTCAGCTGAGTCCAGTGAGCATTTCTGATCCATAAAATGATGAGCAATTTAAATTACTCTGTGTCATTTCATGAATATATGTTGATCAAGTCTTGATAAGTCCTGGTAAGCTTTTCTTACCCCTACATTAAGCTATATTTTTTAAGACGGTCTCAGCATATCATGTCTGCTTAATCTGATGAATGTCAACCATGTTTTGAATAATATCACTAGACAAGAGCACAAAAACAAAAGGCATCATATTCTGGCATCTAAAAACATCTCCAATTTAATCTTTTGCAGATACCCCATTGTCTTTGCACAAGAGTAGATACTTTTCATACATGTGTTTCTCTCTATGCATATTACATGGTCCTGCACAAACTAATGGTTCCTAAACTTATATCTCCTGTATTTTTTGTGTATTGAATTACTTATAAGTTTTCAATCAAATATCACTTTCACAGCAGAAAATATATTCATCACTGGTAAAGTCATAACACACTGTAAAAGAACCTCCTAGCACAACATGTTAACTAGGAACAAACTGCTTGTTGGGTTTTCACTTTCTCATTTGCAGTGATTGACACAGTGTCTGGAACATAGAACATACTCAGTAAATAATTGTAGAAGGAATGAATGATCAGGAAATAAATTGGCTGTGACATGTTCAGAACACTCAGACACTAGTTTCTTAATTATTATACTAACTTACATATTCCAATTGTGAAACCACTTCTGTATCCTGAAGGAGTACAGAATAGTGAAGTTTAGCATACTTAAGAATCTATTGAGAAGTGAGTTAATAGGCAAATGGTCCATTTTGATAACAATGAAGTAAACAAGCTCTGATACCCACAACCTTGCACTTCTAAGAATCACTCAAGGTGTTTTAAATGCACAAGTTGCATGTAATTTAATTTAATAAACACTGTTGAATTTCTGACAGTTGTTTTAAGTAAAACTGGCTTTTATCTATTACATTTAAGATATTTCTAGTCACCTGTTGAAATGTACTCAGAAAATACAAACTGACTTTAATATTCATCTAAGAAGATAACAAATGGTGAAATAAATGCTTGCAGAAAACTACAGTGAAAGAAAAATAGCTATTCTTCAACAACAAAGGAGTTTTGATTATTTTTCATTTTTGGTTTATTTATTCTGCCTTTTTTTCTCCTCCCTTGTCACTAGTATGTGGAAGTTACTTACATGTAAAGAATGAAAATCTCAGGTAGTGGTAAAAGAGAATGAATCTATTTTTTTTAAGAATTATATTCAGAGTGATTAAATCATTACTTAAAAGGTTTTTAAAAATCTTTTCTTGTTCAATTAAAAATTGGTGATTTGAGTTTGAAATAAATTGTGATCAAGGTGAGCATCTCATTTGTGGATGATGTAATCCCTTGAGTCCCAAAGTAAGAAACTGTCCAGACAAACAAAAATTCTTAAAATGTTGGTAGTGATGTATGAACTTGGCTAAATTAATTAAACTAAAAGTCTATGGATTTTGTTTGAGGAATAACAGACATGGGAGTGCCCCCCCAAAAAAAAATGAAACGAGAACCAATTGAGAAAGCCATTGCAGTATTTGTTTAACTTCTGATGAAAGCACTCAGAACATTAAGTTGCTATGAACACCTAACTACTAATTTCTCTCATTTACTTCTTTTTCTTTTACATTTTCTATTCTGAAATGATTTTACATGCTATGGCATAAAGTAGGAGATAAAGAAAGAAATCAGTAGATAGTAGATAATAAATTGAGATTTTCGTAACTCCCCTATGTTCATAAGGAACATAAATACATAAAAATCTAAGGACAGGCAAGCAATTAGTTTACTTATTCAGAATTTCAATAACCAAGCCTGCCTGAGAGTATTCACCTTCTGAGATAAACATGGAACACATGGGAAGCCATTTCCATGCCATAGAGTGTACTTCTATGATCTATCTTAACATTATGAGTGATTCCTTTTCTCCAGCCAACCAGGTTAACTTTCCTTTTCCATCTTAGCTAAATGGAAGGGTAATGATCAACAATTATCATTTAATTTTAACAATATTGATTATTAAAAGAAAAAGTACTGTTTTAGTAGGCAAGATAACATTTTCTATCAAAAATAGTATCTAGCATATGGTGACATAAGTGGGCAGTTTTGTAGTCTTAAATTCATGCCTAAATATTCATCTTTGTTGAGATATCTTGTCTTTAATGAAAGACTTCATGTGAAAGCATGAATTTGTAGTTAGGTTACAAGTTAATCTGTTTAGACTACATACTAGCTGGAGACACACACACGTACACACACACACACTTGTTAGTTGGAACACATAACATTTTATTACAATAGTTAGGGAAAAAATTAGATAAAGTAAGGAGATTACTCGTCATTTGAGGTAAATATTGGTAGAGGAATTTTAATCGGCAACATTGTTGCTTTGGCATGGGATCACATTCAAAGATCTTCTAGGTCTGTGTAATCTGGCTGAAATGACACACTTTTGATTCTTCTTTCTAGAAAACAGACATGCCATTAGAATACACCTTAATTACAAACAATGAAGGTGAAAGTTAGTTTGTAGAAGAAAGCACCATGTTTGTAAAGTGTCGTAGAATTCAAGAGCAGACAAAGTGAAAAATAAGAGAAAGATTTGACAGATTGAGGTAGGGATAGGATACACCCAATTTTCATGAGAGCAGTCAGGAAAAAGAGTGTTCTTAATTTAGCACAGAATGAGTCAACAATGGTGGGCAGGTCAGTGAACAGTTCAGTTGTGTTCAATTCAGTGCAATTGAAAGACCCCCGTGAGGGGAGACCCTCTCTCAAGTTGTGGGAGTATACAGCCATCCAGAAACTTGCAAGAGACCAAGCTTGCTGCAAACTGCAAAAGGCTTTATTTCCAGATATCAGCTGGCTGAGGTTGAGACTACAAGAGGAGTGTCCACCTCGAGGCCAGACAGAGAAGGGTATTTAAAGGAAAAACCACAAACCAGGGGAGTATAAACCAGGGGGTGAGGGGGAATCATAAAATCATCAGCAGACAGTATCATAAAAACAGAGGAATGTCCCCAGCTCATTTGATCATGTGGGAAACACACCCTGTGTACTTGTTTTGTTCAAGAATTTAATCTTGTTTAATCATCTATCATGTGGCCAGCTGGTCCTTGAAACCCAGAGCCCAAAGCCTAAGAACTAAATGACCTGCATTCTTAGTTCTGCCCTTTTGTGGTCGGCTAAGTTCCTGGAACACAGATTGTCTGGCTTCAGCCTCTACATGCTAGGGGGTTCTCAAAAAAGGTTTATTCTTTTCACAATTCAGTGAAGTTTAGTTACATGCAATTGAGCTCAGTTGAGTTTGTGCAGTTCTATTCAGTTTGTGCAGTCAGTGCAATTCGGTTTGTAGAATTCAGAGGCAGTTTTTCCAAGTAGAGAAATTCAGTGAGAAGCCAAGAGAAGCCAATTTGAATCAGTCTACTTGGAGCCAGAGCAGCTAGCTGAGTTGAATCAGCAAGCTAGAGTTGAGAAAGAACTAAAAAGCATAAGTTTATTCAGCAATAAGACTCTGAGATGACAATTATATCTGGAAAATAAGAGTTACTTTTACAAATAATAGTACTAGTTTAATTTAAAATAATTTATAAGCACAAATCAGAGGAGATAGGATAAAGCTAAAATTAATAACACTTCAGATTTTATAGTTAAGTACATTTAGGCACTATTTTTGCTTAGTAATTGCCCCTCTGTTCTTTTGAAAGTTAGACAAATAGAATTCTTAGGAGTTTAAAACAAACCCCCTATGGTTGAATAGATATATATGTCTTTCAAAGTATGTACATGTATATCTTTGTATAAAGACATCAATTTAGTTTTTGCACAAAATTTGTGAAATTATGGGAGTAATATTCCATTTTTGTTTTCTTTTTCTTGATTTATACCAGGAACATGGTAGTAATAAAACGTTAAAGGTTTCTATGGTCACACAGAAGATATGTACGTATTGTAGAGAAAAAATGATGATATTTCCCTTTTCTATACTCTTCTTTGAGTCAGTAAAAGTTTCCCAATAGAATTTTTAGGTTATTTAGATTTTTGAATATCTTAAGTCATCCAGCCTGCTTAGCAAATGCCATGATCTCATATGAACAATTAAATGCTCTTCAAATTCTAAAATTACAACTCAGGACTTTAGGCTCTTTACTTATTCTTAATCAGGATTATCTACCAATCATTATATTTGACATTAATCATAATTCATTAGGCAAAATTTACAAAGTAAATTTCAAAGTGGATTGTAAACCACACTGTGTAAAAAATTTGGTTTTTCATGTAGTCAAGATCCACAAAATATCACAATAGGGTTGTCTGTCTCATTTTCCTCATATGTTGGTAGGAGACAGGACAAGCCTGGTATACCCTTGATTTGACAGGAAGCAATAAACTGGTAGATGACTCCCCAAATAAGTGGTTGATTTATTGTGGTACAACCTTGATCCTAGAAATACTGAGCCTTTCCTAACTGGTAGTAATCATGATGACCATTTTCTTTGAAGGTAGATTCTTCTACAACCTTCCAATGCTGCTAGTTCTTGAAAGGTGTATCTAACAATAATCAGAACAACAAATTCAAATGATTCCTTTATCTGAATACATATGAGAAACACAAGAATCATGAGAATAATTCCCCAACATTTATATTCTGTATTTGCCACATCTCAACCAGAGAATGGTTAGTGAACTTGTTTGGAAATGCTTAAATAGAACCAAACCCTGTAATCCTGAATCTAAGTGCTGAAAAGTCTCTTGTAAGTGTGGTGTATTTGTGATTTGGAAAATGAGACAAACAGCTGTATTGAACTGATCATGGGGTTCTCAATGGAGGAGTTAGAGTGAAGACTGAAGGAGCTGAAAGGGTTTGTGGCACCATGAGGAGAGCAACAATACCAACCAACCACAGCTCCCAGGGTCTAAACCACCAGCCTGGGAGCACTTGGGGGGAATCCAGGGCTTCAGCTGAATATGTAAAAGTGGAGGGCCCTGCTGGGCATAGGTGGAAGAAGAGAACCTTGACCTCATGAAGGCTGGATGCCCCAGGGGGTGGGAATTTTGAGGGTGGGGAGG
>NW_021620885.1:4524453-4537607 GCF_004785775.1 Grammomys surdaster
AAAAAAAAAAAAAAAAAAAAAAAAAAAAAAAAAAAAAAAAAGAAAGAGTTCTCAGGTTGTTAATATATGGAAGGCGTAACAATAAAAATGCCTCAGAAAAAAACCATTCTTAGAAGATTATAAATGTAAGCTTTTTGAAACAATAGACTGTTTATAAAAATAATTATATCATGCTCCTCTTTTCAGATAGAACACCAACTTCTTAGAAGGGTTGAATACTCTTATGGGAGGAAAAATACTTTTTCAAGGGTTACTAGTTAGCAAACATTCTAAAATTAGTGTCCTAAGATATGTACTTGCAAACTTCTGTTTTCACTTACCAAATTTTCTTACCACTTTTTATTGAATATTTTATTTATTTACAATACAGATGTCATCCCCTTTCCCTATTTCCCCTCCCTAGAGCCCCCTATCCCATTCTCCCTACTCCTTTATGCTTTTCTACCATTTTATTACATGCATGTATTAAGGTCAGTTCTAAGTTGAGGGTCTAGCAATACAATAGATACAAATAGTAAAGGAATAAGCAATACAATAAGCACAAATAGTCAAAGAAAAAGAAAGGCATTAGACCCAATTATGTGAACACTCCCGTGATCACTGTTTCTAAAGGCTTATCAGGGTGACCAGACTATCTGAGCCTACTTCTCTGTCCTAGCCCAAGGTCATTTACATGTCTGAAGCCTACTTCTCTGTTCTAGTCTAAAAGATGACATATGCACAGTAATAAAACTCAGGTTTGGTTGTTGGTTTTGGTGAAAGTCATCAGAAAGTACTAGATGTGAAGATAACTTTTGAAATAAGACACTATGCTGTGCCTGAACATCTAGGTCTAGATCTAGCAATTTACTGGAGGATTGTTTTTTAAATACATTATTCAGGACCCCAAATTTATTATGAGATAGAGTAAGGAGAAATGATAGCCCTTTGCACTCCAGAGAATATTAAACAATATTTAAAAATTATTGAAGGAAGAATTACTCATGGTATATTTATTATTTTTTTGTATATGCATTGCTTTTCATATGAAATTATACTACATACAACTAGAGAATTCTAATACTTTAATAGTCTTCAACTTTTAATTAATACATTTTTAAAAATACTGATACAGTGTCAGTTGTGATATCTCATGATTGTATTTCCAATTGTGGGATGTAGAATGTAGAAGGATAATGATTTTAACACCAACATGGGTGCAACATGAATTACATAGACAAGGCTTAAATTATTCTATAAAACAACCAATAAGCAAATATAAACTCTATTTTTCTGTATTTATATAAATCATTGAGTCACAAAACAATTTACCAGAAGATAAGAAGTTCCCGTTGAAGGATAATAGTTTAAACTATTCTCATAGTATTTACCAAGTGCATGAGAGAGGAGACAGGTGAGAAGATGGTTATTATCAGTTGATTTTAAATAGTACATCCTTATTAAGAACCTAGTGTCCTATAGGCCTGCTTTAAGACAAACAATCAAAATGTGAGAAATTCAGGTCTTGGTTTGAACTTAGAATTCAGATCTTGGTTTGAAATTAGAATTCACTGCCCTGGGCCACATTCTGGAAGGAGTACTTCCTTAGTCAGAGGACACTTGCTGGATTAACATTCAGAGAAAAAAGGGAGAGGCTGCTTAGCATTCCTCAGACCACAGGAAAGGGAATGCACCTGGCACCAGTGGGTGAGGAAGGCCCAGAGCACACAGACATATTCCAGGAGACTCCTTGTCATATCTGAATCACCTAGACACCAGACCTGAGGTCAGACTTTGTGTTTTCCCTTGTGACTCTGTATAAAAATTGTTCCCAACTTTGTCTCAGGGTTCCTCTTGTCTGTATATAGGGGAACCCCAGTATAGTTGTTAACATATAATCATCAATAAACCTCATGTTATTGCAGCAAATCCCATCTGTGAGTGTTTCTGGGGTAGTGTGTCCCCTGGTTTTGGATCTTAGAATCCAAAAAAACAAGCATACAAAGCTTCAACTTCCATACTTACAGCCTAACTGAGTCACTTGTCTTTTCCTGGATCCCAAGGACAGTTCTGAAGTGGCACATTTAGTTTAACTTTATTAATAAGCGTTGCACATGGAAGAGAAGTCAATACTCTTAACCTCTGAACCATCAAGTTGGTATATAAAAAAGCATGCCAGAACAAAACAGAACTTATTAATGTCACTATTTGAAAGATTCAGAAGTGTGTACATCTATATCTGATAACAAATCAATGTGTCAGTAGAAGTTCAAGTGTCAATTTAAGATCCATATCTGGAAGCCAGACTAGAGATATCAATACATATCTTTCCAATTCTCTTTCATTTAAGACAATGGGTCTAAGACAACAAAGTGATACTTCTATTTGATTACTTAACTATACTTTATTACATTTCTACTAAAAGTTGGAAACTATTTTTAAGAAAACTATTAAGTATAATATGAAAAAAAAAACTTTGCAAAGGAAGGACTTCCATATTTTCTGTGTAGTTACGTACATACTCATATTTTCTGTTCTTGACTATTACACTTCACACAGAGTGGCCAGGGGTACTTTGAAATCGGTCATGGGTTGAAGTGTTCCAGTCACATCGCCATTTCATGTAGTAATAGCTTTGTGGAAAATTCTCCCAACTTGCATAAACTACACAAAACAAAGCTGATTAAATATCGTGGGGAGTGTGATATATCTTAATGGCAGATATTTGTATATTCAAGACATGGGCTCAATCCATTGAGTAATAATGATAATACACTGAGTGTTTTTAACTTAAAATGACCATATTCTATCGTGTTGCTCACATGTACTCAGTGATATGTAAGCATTTTTAAGTATGTGATTTTATTATGTATGCTATATTAGTTTTATTAGTGATATTCTTATGTTTGTCAGTTTTTCTAATTTTAAGGTACTTATAATAATTTACACATATTTTTTGTTAATTATAGACCTATCTATATCTGTCATCACTAGGAAAATAATAGAACTTCAAAAAGTAATAGGTCATGGTTTATAATGCTAAATCTAGGAGTTTAATAAACATTAGAAATTAATAAAACATATAATATTTTATAAGTAAATCCTAAAACAAACCATCATAGCAGGTAGAAGATCCATAGTTACTGGTCATATGTATTAAGTAATCAGTCTAAATGGGGTAGTAGGTTTTCTATAGCTCATTTAGTGGAAAAAAAATCAGTATTAAATACCTATACAAATTAACAGACAAAGTCATCTGAGATAATTGCTTGAGATAAGCCTACAAAGACCTTTTAGAGGGATAAAATACTTTTTTTTAATATAGTTGAAAATTATTGGAGAGCACACAATTGTTAATATCCTCTTACTGTTCATTAGCTACATAGTATTAAAGTGCTACCAAGGTTATGAAGGTCACTTCTTTCTACAGAAGAAAAGATTGAGATAAGTAAGTTCTGTCCCATTCCTTTCCTCTTTCCTTTAGATTCCTTTGTTTTGTTTATTATTATTATTTTAATCATTCTAACAAACACATTAGGAAGAGGTTAAACTGAGGTCTGAGTAGCCAAACTTTGGCAACTTTGTGAGGTCTTCATTCTTTCATCATCTTAAACCCTTTCTACGAAACTTTTAACCCAACACTAGATAGGGGAGAAACCAGAATAGAAAGGAAAGGAAGGAAAAAAAATCTCTGAATAAAGTCATGGGTCAGAAATAAATTATTGCTAGACTACTTCCTGTTGATTAAGGGCATTATCTTCCTTGGGACAAGTTTGATCTTCACCATCAAAATACCTAGTTTCTTCTTGTTTCTTCCTTGTTGATAATTTCTTAACCAACAACAACCAACAACAAACACCCAATCATTCAACCAAACAACCACCTCCTCTTAAGGCCCTAGCTCTAAAAAGTTCCCAGAGTTCCTAACATCACACAATCCTAGGAACTACCTGGCAAGATCACATTCCTGCTAAAGCACAAGACAAACCACAGTCAGCTGCTGTGGAAAATGGGAAGCAGCCTCATACCCCATACCTGGGATTAAAATGGAAACGTATCTCCATAATATTTCTGTGTTTTTCAATGAAACCAAAATTCAAAAATTTTCATTACAGGTTTGTTTTTCCTTTAAAAATATTGATCATTGTTTTCAATATGTTCACTTTCAGTGCTGATATTTTGTATGGACATTGGCTTACGTGTTCCTTAGCTATGAAGCTGACTTTTAATTCATTTTTTCTTTTTTAACTTCAAACTGTTTCACTCCAATTAAAGTGTGTGCTATGTGTTTTGTTATTGCTAAAATAAGTGACTGAATATGATATATAATATTATTTACAAGTGTAATCCAAATAAACATTTCATAAAATATAAGTAGAATGGAAATTGTCAGAGGCTGCAGAAGAGAAGAAAATCTGTAAATAAATGTGGGAAAGATGAGTAATCAAAACTCAGTAAGTTAGTTGCTGGAGTACTGGCATGTTGCTATGCAACAGAGGACCAATAGATAAAATGTAGTGTATTCTATGTTTCAAAAACCTCTAAGAATTCTTCGAAATGTTTTCACTGGAAAAAAATATAAATATTATGAGAGGTACTGAGTCTGCTTTACACATGGTACAGTGTATACTTGCAGTGATATATCACCTCACATCTCGTTAACATGAGTAATTTTGTGATATATATAAATTTAAAACGACTCATATAAAAACAAAATATTATCTTGGCATACTAATACATGCCTTATGAACCTAGATCCCATTAGATAGCAGAATTCTAAGCTGAAGGATAGCTCTAATGGACAGTTTAAACCAGGAAATGACTTTTGGATTAATAGATATAAAGTTCTTCAATACAATAAAGCTTTACTTTTTAAAGAAAAAAGTTTAAAATATTCAGTTCTACCTAGGATGATAACTACATTGGCAAAACTGAGACTCTTTTGGAGAAAAACTAACTAGATTATCCATAAAATAACATATGACATTACATAACTTGTTAAATTTATTTGATAACTTTTATGAATAATTTAAATACAAATAAAAAGTAAATTCTCATTTAAGTACACACCACCTATAAAATCACTAGGAATTCAGAAATAACCAAGAGACTTTGCAGAACATCGCTCCAAAGACCAGCAGAGCACTGTTTCCCTGAAAGCCTGTGATCAGAAGATTTTCATTAAAACATTGATACATAAATTTGTCTTGTCATTTCTGTTTCCAGATACTGTCTTTAATGTCCACCACGAGTCAGCTAATATCAAACCAAGGTCACAGTAGTCCATGAGTCGGCTAATATCAAACCAAGGTCACAGTAGTGGAGCTGAGGCCTGGAGAAAAGTATTTAACACATTTGATTGGTTTGTTGTTTTCCCATAAGACACTTTACAAACTCTTGTCCTTAGGATCACTCACAGTACCTCAGACCTGTGCTTGGGAATCATAAAAGAAAAGAACAGAAAAACTAAAACAACCTACCTGAAACTTAGTTGGCATTCTAAGGAAACTTTGCTAAGTGTCCTTGGTGTTCTTTCAGACCCAAGGGGCTGTTAAGTCTGTCCCACAGCTGCTATTAACCTCAGAGTCTTGTTCCAAATATTCTCAGGGAATAACTACATGCCAAAAACTTTCAGTTCAATGTTGGACAAGAAAATGTCCTGGGAAGAGTGAAAAATCAGACTACTGATGATCTGAATGGGAGAGTTAAGATGTTATTTTAAACACCTTTTTGTGTGGTTTTATCAGAGACAGTAAGAAAGAGACAGAGAGGTAGACAAATACAGAGACAGAGAGAGACTGAGAGGCACACACAAAGAGAGACAGAGTGTCAGAGAGGTGAGATTGGATGTTTTGTTTTGTTTTCCCTGGAAAGGCATATCCTTCTTCAGATTCCATCAGTGACAAACATTGGTTGTTGGGGTCTTTCCAGGGTATCCCCTTCATCCTACAAGGCATTTCCAAAAATGTCCTTTCCCAGCAAGCCACATACATTTGGCTCCCTGGCTTAAATCCTGCCATGAAACAAACACAGTCATTCTCTTTCCTTTTTTTTTTTTTTTTTTGTTTGTTTGTTTTCGAGACAAGGTTTCTATGTGTAGCCCTGGCTGTCCTGGAACTCACTCTGTAGACCAGGCTAGCCTCGAACTCTCGAACTCAGAAATCCACCTGCCTCTGCCTCCCAAGTGCTGGGATTAAAGGCGTGCACCACCACGGCCGGCCTGGCAGTCATTCTCTTTCCAAGTAGACGCTACACAAGCACTTGCTTACATCCATGCTGCAACCGTGCTACCACTAAACTGCATCCGCGCACCTTAAATGTTTCTTTCATATCTAATGGTGATATTCTACTAGTATTTTTGAGTTTGACTGTCATACTCATTGTGCTGAGACTAGAAAGTGAAAACCCAGACTTGCTGTGAGATCATATCTAACAGAAAATGTGCAACTCTAGTTACTGAGTTAGCCTAAGGAACCTCCTTGACTGTTATGGTATGTTGTGGTATGTATACCGAGGAAAGAAATGGCTGATTTTGAAGATAAGAAAACTAATGATCTCATATACAAATATTGATTTTTCTTAATGTGGGTATAGCCTATATGATATCTGTGGCTATTAATATGCAACATACCCTAAAACAACTGTTCTCAGAATATACATACGTAATATTTTTAAAACAATCAAATTTTATATGAATTAAATTAACCTACCTACATTAAGACCATTCAAATCATACTTTTGGTTCATATGATTTTCTTATGATTTACAGATATGTACATTTTTAGTGTAATATTTTTTAAATATTTTTAAATTCTGTTAAATTTTTGGCAGCCAGAGTCACCGTTATTAATATGAGTTAAACATTGTGCTTAAAGCGATTAAGAGCAAGTTGATTTCATAATTCTAGCTTTCAGGCAGCTAATTAAAAAATGGAAGGAATAAATTTGAAATGTCAATGAGAGGTATCAATTAAATTACTTAATAAACATAAAGCTTTGTGATTATTGACAGGTCTGCATTGCTTGCAAAATAGTTATGTTACAATTAGCTAATGTACATATGCTTGGCTTTCACTTTTCCAAAGGAACACAATGCACATGCCACTTACAACCATGTTTTATGTGCTCCTGTAGTAGCCACATAGTTTTTGATTAAGAAATAAATGTCACATAATAAAATATTTTATGATTTCATAGGGAGTAAATTATGTTGTTTTCACAGTCTCCTGACAGGATACATGCTCAGAAGGATCATACATTTTAGTAAAAAAATGTATTTGCAATTCACTTATTATTTAGAATTATTTGGAGTTTGAAGGAAACTGCATTGGATTACACATTGATTTATTAACTATGTGTATATATACAATCTAATATTTGTTTATTAGAAAACATTTTACTTCAGTGGTTTTATTGAAATAAACATCTGTAAGCAGAGGAGAAAGAGACAGAAAGGGATAAAAAAAGAGACATATGTCCATTTGCCACACACCATCAACCAAGAAGGTAATCTTGGTCATACCACTTTTGCCTTTGAAAGAAAAGCTTAAAATTGTTTATTCTCTAATTACATACACTGACATTTTAATAAAAAAGACACTAGAATTTTGAGACTTAAGCTGATAAAGTTTGTTATTTTTATTCCTTTCTTTTTTTTTTGATTTTTGAGAGTAATGAGGAATTTTCTTCAGTTTTGTTTACCTCATCCCAGATCTTTTATATCTGTGTATCCTGTGTAGATTATAGGCATTACTTTGTAATTTTTATTTTTTTAAAATTTTGATGTTATAATGCAATTATATTATTTCTCCTTTCTATGGCCTTCCTTTGCACTCATATATCATTCTTTGTTCCTTTTGTAACCCATAGTCTCTTTCTGTAATCAAATTATATATATAAATGTTGTGTGTATGTGCGTATATATATGATCCTAAGTATAACCTGCTCATTCCGAAAAATGTTAGTGCCATGTATGTTTTTAGGGTTGAATATTTGGTATTTGATGACAAATTTGTCTGTTTTCCCTAGGGGAAGCCTACTTATTTTTCTGAATCTTGGCTTTCCCAGAGGCCTGTATAATTTAGGCCTCATGAGTTTCCTTTATTCACTTTGGCATATCTACTGTTATATTGGTGAAGTATTTGTCTTATCACATATCTTGGAATTCTGATCTATAAGTAAGACACAGAATAGTGATTTTAAAAGTTACTACAGGATTGTATTTTATATGTAGTGTCAAACACTGAATGTCTGCTGTATTGGCTAGGACATGAATTTGTATTTTATATCATTGTCCTTAATCAACCATGTTCAAGGTGGCATTTTATTGTTGCTGCATCTTTTCCTTTTTAATAAGTTTTACATATTCTCACTTTCACATGATAAAATTTCTAAGAATCTAATTGTAAAAATTAATCACTCATTTTGTCTTGTTCCTTTTTTTAATTTCATTTTTTATTATTATTTTTGGTTTTTGGAAACAATGTAACCAGAGTTTTACTGTGGTTTAGGAGTCCTGAAAGTCACTATGTAGCTTAGACTGACCTCCAACTCCCTGAGAGCTTCTTACCTCAGCCTTTCAAGAGTTTGGATTGCAGGTATGTTCTACTATTCCTGGTTCCGGTGATGTTGCTGTTATTGATTCTTTGTTCTCTGCCTAATAATGTTAGTCATGGGCTTTTTCAAATAAAGGACACATGATATTTGCTCATTAAATAATGAACTAGACTGTAATAGCTTGACGTCTTACTAAATATAAGCTAATGTGTTTATGTAACTAGTTGGATACTTAGAGCTTTCTGTTTTGGCAGTGATTGTCCCATGGTATGAGAATACAGACAATAAAATATTAACAACTAAACATGTAGTCCTTATACATGTTAGAAATTCTACTACATAGCTTGGAATTAGGGTTAATGTGATGTATTGTCAAGATGATTCAAGGAAGCCTCCTTGGAAACCTAGAACATAAAGGATAAGGTAGTCAACATCTCAAACTAGATCAGTTCAAGAAACAGAAATAGTTCTGGGAATAGGCACGATTGTGTTCAGGAAAAAGATGAAGCCTGGAAAAAATGAGGTGCTATGTTCACAGGAGATTAAAAAAAAGAAACGTGTCATCCAGTGAGATCAAGAAGAACTTTACAGACAATAGCTACCTTGATCCTTTTGTTTTGGTTTGCAATGGGAAGCCATTAGAGATTTCTAAGAATAGAGTGTGTGAAGTGTCTTTAGCATATCAGAAATCCTATGGGAGTCCCCCTTATTAAAGTCTCATCTGTCAAATTCTAATATATTTATAACTTTAATGAGCACTAATATTTTGAAGGCATTATATATTCAGTAGATATCTTGTAAATCATTGGGTTTTTAATGCCACTATCAACAGCTAGACTCAGAGGTACAGGTGTAGGGAATAAAACTTTTAGTGGAAGAATCACTCTGCACATCTTTAATCAGCCACTGCTTATAATTAGCTAGGAAACTCTTCACATGGGTACCTTCATGTTGCTTCTCTCTCTAGGTCTTCAGACCCCAGAGGAAGCTTGTTGCATTTATTGGGTAATAAATTAACAGCAAAGTGCTTCCAGCTACAACATGCTTTTTAATTTCCTTACACTTGCAGGCCTGCCTTCCCTTCTGCAGTTCACAGACAATGGAAGAACTATACAAAGTGAATGCTGAAAGCATTTTGTCAGCTTGGTAAATCATGATTTTTTTTCTCTCTCTTGCTTGGTAGAAATGGAAAGTCTCTTTCAGCATAAAATAAAAATAAAAAAATCAAAACCTAAATATCGAATACTAAATTACATTATGTAGACAATCCAGGAACATGTATTATCACAGCAAAACTACTTTTAACACTCAAATTCCCATAAAGTTCTAGTCCACACAGTCTCTGAGAAACATCGACTGCAGTAGAAAGCAGTTTTTTAAAAGTAACTATGATTTTTAAACAAACAACAGTCACTTTCTCAGATACTACACAGAGGAGGAAATTGCTATTGCTATTTTAAAAAACAATACTGTCCTCAACCAAAGTAACTTCTAAGACAGTTGCAAAATAATCCTATAAAAAAAAAAAAGTCCCAACTCTGAGATAATTAAGAACAGGAAATGTGGCCAACGGCAACCTCTTGATAGGACATAGAAATATATCAAAAACAAATTAATTGAAGTTATGAACAAAGATATTATTCTACTTTAAGTGTAAATGATGAGATCTATCATTTTTTTAAAGTGGCTAATTCCAACTCCTTCTAAAAAGAACTCTGGTAATATAGAAAATAAAGAAGGGAAAAATTGCCTTTTACTTAGTTTTGCAAATGTTATGTATTTAGTAAATTCACAGTGGATGCATTTGTGTTACAAATTCACATTGAAATAAAGTAAACAACAGAACTGTATTTTTATGATACTTCCCTCAAATGTTCCAGATTCATCTCACTTGGTAAAGGTGCTTGATGGGAAACTCAATAGCCTAAGTTTGATCACCAGAATTACTATGATGGAGGGAGAGAACTCTGTTTGCCAGTTTTTGTTTGAGCGTTTGCATGATATGTGTGGAGGATATATTTGCATGTATAGGTCAGAGGGCAACACTGTAGAGTTATTCTTTACATCTACCTTCACATGGGTTCCAGAAGTGAATCTCAGACTTACATGCTTGCTGTTGGTGAGTGCCTTTGCCTGCCAGCTTTCTTGCTCAGAGATAAACAAAAGAAGCATAACAAGTCACTCTAAGAAGAGAAGATGTCCTCTACAAGTCACAAGTCATGGTTTTGAAACCTCATTGTTGATTTGGTTATATACTGCATAAAAAGAAGAAATTCTATAATGATTCAGAATCTACAAATAGAGAAATCTACTATTCAATCATACCTTCAGAGGAGAATAAATGTACCAGAAGTTACATGAAGATATGAATAATGTTTAATCAATGTCAAAACATTTCCTGAGATCAGTTGTAGAAGGAAATGCAAAAACATTAAAGCCAAGTGGTACCAACATGCAATTATTACTCATTGTTCCTCTCTCTCTCTCTCTCTCTCTCTCTCTCTCTCTCTCTCTCTCTCTCCCTCTCTCTCTCTCCTTCCATTTTCTTTCACTATACCTTCCCTTTGTGATAGTGTGTGTGTGTGTGTGTGCGTGTGTGTTTTCTGAACTATGCGATTCAAAACTCATTGGTGGCATTATAAATAAAAAGGGGTTTTCAAATTAGGAAAGAAGACTTGAAGTATGTTTAAAGATCTAAAGGGATCAAATGTAAATGTAGAAAGAATTCAAGATTTGGCAACCTGTTTTGATGTCTAAAGGGACTGACTGAATCATTTGAATATGAAGTTCCAAAAGACTCACAAATGATTGAGAGATACACAGGTTGGCACTGGGGTGGAAGAGATAAGTTCCAGTGATTATAAAAGAAGATATGTCCAGATAATATTTTAATGATAATAAAATCACATGGAAATGAAAATGCAGTTGTCAGAGAGAGGAAAAGGTACATCAAACAGTTTCTGTGTTTTGATTTGCGTGGTGGCTATACTAAAGTTTACTTACCAAACCTCAAAGTCAACACTGATCATTTGTTTGTTGTAATCTCATCTTACTCTCATGTAGGCCACTAAATCTAAAACACATGTCACCATGTGACAAGCTGAGAAATTATGCAATGATTCAGTATAAGTCAATTAATACCTTTATTTCTTTGTTATATAAAATAAGTAATTTTAACCAGCATGGTTCTTTCCTCAGAATGTGTCATGGATGTGCTAATTTTAGGTTTTCATTTCACTTCGATTCTCAGTATAAAATCCAGGAAGCTCCTAAGCAAATCTGCACAGATAAATGTTTGCATAGTTAACTAAAAGTTGATTTTGCAAGCTTATTAAAAGAACTACACAGGAAATAAAAAGAAATTGTGGTTGGGAAGGGAATGGACACAGAAAGAGAAAGGACACAGAGGAGGGAAAGGCAGAGAATTGTTCAAAATATGTTCTATGCGTGCATAAAATCCTTCAATAATAATAAATAAATGAACTAAATATGCTAAATCCAGAACACACACCTACATAAATGATAAATTTTTGTATTGTTTCTTAAGAAATTTTTGTTTTAGAAGTAAGCTTCAGGCATGAAAATGACCTTGGGTTAGGGCAGTGAAGTAGGCTCAGATATTTTGGTCATCCTGATAAGCCCTTAGAAATAGTGATCACTGGAGTGATCATGGGACTCTGTTTATTGTCCTGCTTGTTCTTTGACTACTTGGGTTTATTGTCTCACTTGTACCTAGACTATTTGCATCTATTGTATTGTTAGTTTCTCAACCTAGAACTTACCTCAATAGTTGGGTGGAATTTAAACGATATAAAAGCAAAAAAGGAGGAGGATGGGATAGGGGATTAATGGTGGTTGGGGGAAAGGGGATACCATCTGAAATGTAAATAAATAAAATATCAAATAAAAAATATCTAAACAAGAAATATTTGTTCTAATATTATTGCTTGTTGTCAAAATTCCATGTAGGTTACTTTGCACATGCCTAAGAACGACGATAGATGTGTGAGAGTTATTAATATATGCACTTATCTGGTTAGACATTTAACTTACTCTAAACCCTTCTACGCGTATGTTAATAGAGCCCGAGGGTGTGGTGGGTAATATTTAGAAATCTTTGCCCAATACAGCTTGTTCCCAGACAGCCACCATTTTCTTGCTGTTTCCATTTTCTTGCTCTGGACCGTGGCTCCAGCTATCTAGAAACATGGGCCCTGGCACCCACAAGACGCCAGAGTGCTGGCTGGCTCTGGCAGTCCACCACGCTGTCTGAGCCAGCCACCACGCTGTCCACAATGCTAGGCTAGGCCCAGACCATTACTGCTATGCCTCCGGTACCCTGAAGAATGAAGACTCTTAATGCTTAAAGATTATCCAATGGATTTATATATTTGGAAATGCTCAATTAATAAGATGCTCACACAGTTAGAATTGTTACCCAATTATCTAACCTAAATATTATAGCTACCTTAAACTGCTAAAGACACGAGTACATCCACAGTCATCTTCTCTCCTCTTCCTCCTTCTCCTCCTCCTCTTCTTCCTCCTCCTCCTCCTCTTCCTCCTCCTCCTCTTCCTCCTCCTCCTCCTCCTCCTCCTCCTCCTCCTCCTCCTCCTCCT
>NW_021620885.1:4537707-4578680 GCF_004785775.1 Grammomys surdaster
CTCCTCCTCCTCCTCCTCCTCCTCCTCCTCCTCCTCCTCCTTCTGACTCTTTGCTCCTTCCACATTAGCTCCAAACCCAATTACTGAGCTTTATTGCAAATGTAGCTGGAAAATATCCCACTACAGGAGGCAGCACGGATAGGGCATGCACATGTTTGCACCAGATGAAGTCCTAGAGCTGAAAGGACAAGTGGATGTATGTACTCATCCCTAACCCCCAAATACTTCTAATTCATAAGCATTCACAAATGAAAATTTAGAGTTCTCCAAGAAAGTATCAGTTCTACTAGGGAAACAAAACACTCTTATGGGGAGGCTGCATGACCAACAGTAGATGGACACAGAAAATGAACTCAATGGCTTCTCCCACAATTTTATAGCATGACCTTTTCTTTCTTATTTTTTTAATTTTATCTTTTTCATTTTTATTTTTATATTTTTCCATTTTTTAACTTTACATATGTATAACTTGTACATATAATTTGGCTTCTGGTGTTTTGCTTCTTATGGAATTCCAGATTGTGAGAATGAAGGAGTCTCTGTATTTGTATTTGATTCTTGTGCCTTTTTTTGTTCTCATTTCCTTGTCTTGGTTGTTTCCTACTCAGATGGGTTTTTTTTTTGTTTTTTCTTTTTTTTGTTTTTTTTTTTTTTTTTTTTTTTTTTTTTTTTTGAGAGAGGGTTTCTCTGTGTAGTCCTGGCTGTCCTGGAACTCACTCTGTAGACCAGGCTAGCCTCGAACTCTCGAACTCAAAAATCCACCTGCTTCTGCCTCCCAAGTGCTGGGATTAAAGGCATGCGCCACCACCCGGCTCAGATGGGTTTTTTGTTTGATTGTTTTATCTTATTTTATTTTACTTTTACTCCTTTGGTGCCTGTTTGCTTTTCTATGAGAGATAGAAGGGAGGAACTGGAAGGAGCAGCGGGAGGGGAGAACCACAACTAGGATATATTGTATGATGAAAAAATACTATTTTCAATCAAAAGAAATAAATCAATAAAAATAAATAGAGGGTATCATAAACATTTCAAATAAGTATGTCATTTGGATCCCTGTTATATCAAAAAAATAGAGAAAAATAATTGCTAAACACAAATACACATGCAAATTTTTATTACATTTTACTTATTTATATTGTTTGTGTATGGCATGCATATGTCATAACACAGATTTGATGATGGTCAGAGGATGGTTTTCTCCTTCTACCATGTGGGTCCTAGGTATTCAACTAAGGAGGTCAATGCTGGTGGTAAGTGACTTTACATATTGAACTGTTTCACTGTCCTTGTAATACATAGTAAAAAAGTAAAAAGTAAAGTAGGTTATTTAAGTGGGTATACAATTTGAGAAAATTGGCAAGCAGTGATCCCTATGGACTAGTATCTAACAACATCCACACAGTAAGTAATGACCATTTTTTTTAAAGTCACTTAACCCTCACTTATTGAGTCATTATAAGAGACATTCTAATTAACGGTAGAAAGATGTAACCATGTTTTCTTCATGGCTCTATTTGGTGACAGGATATAGTTTAATTTAAAGAAATGCTTCCAATAGGCTGTAGCAGACTAATGTATTATCTTTTTTTCCCTTTTTTTTTATTGGATGTTTTATTTACATTTCATATGTTGTCCCCTTACCCCATCTTAGCTTAGGTCATGGAGTCCAACTTTCCAAGTACATTCTGCAAAATTCTTGAACTTTCTCAGCCTGACTTCTCACAAAAGTATATTAGACAACAAAAGAAATAGCTATATAAAATCCATAGTGGGCAAAGGCTATACAGTTGTATATAATCAGTTCATGTAAAAGCGTATAGAAGAAATTGAGTTATGCTTTGCCTTCTAAGACAGCATCAAATGACTAAATGTATTATTTGAACCCTAAAAAAACAACCAACCCCCCCCCAAATCCTCAGCACACACCTTGCTAAGGCCGTGAGAACAGATAACGATCATAGATGTTTTTGAAAAACAGCTCTTATATTTATTCAAAAGGCAATTAGTACATTGCAATTTCCAACTATCGTATTAATATTAAACAAAATGGTAATTGCAGAGTTATTGAAGTTAAATAAAATTGTTAATTTAATAGTGCCTATGCATATTACCGAAAGTACTAATAAGAGGCTGTATCTTACAGGTGTTGCTAGGTTCTATCATTTTTAAGGGAGTTAACTACCACACCAGCTCTGTAATTGGTAAGAAAGTATCTCATTTCCTGTCTCTATATGAGTGTTCTCCACAGTCTTAGAATAGACACAGTCTTAGAATAGACACTTGGATAATAATAGTTTATTTCACTCAATTATTGTTAGGAGCCGCGTTCGTCATGGCAACATGGCGCCGGTTTCCTGCTTCCTGGTTCTTCTTGAGAGCCTTGCTTGAATGTGCACCTGCGCAAGGTGAAAACCAGTATGCTAATTGGCAATGTGGTAAGAGCCAATGAGTGTGTGGCACGTCTCCTAGGGCTCTATATAAGCCACAGGTTTTTCGGGTTTGGCGTCCCTTGCTTCACTGCTAGCTAGAGAGCTGTACAATAAATTGCTGTCAGAAGAATCTCCTTATCGGCGAGGCTGCGCGCTGCAAATTATATGTATTTTAAAAGGTTTTAAATTCTTTCCAGATGCTACAGATGTTTTGAAAAACAACTAATTTTACTGGTTTAAAACGGGGCAATTGTGTATAATTTATGGCCTAAACAGAATGTTTTAATGTTTCAGAAATTTTTTTGTATCAATTAACTGATAGTGTGTTCCCACAGTAATCAATTAAAATTTCAGACACAAAGTGAAAATAATACTGTGAGTTCTTAAAACTTCATTGGTAAATATTGGTAGATAATTTTATAGTGTAAAATAATTAACTAATGATTTAGAAAGTATCTATGAATCAGGACTACAAGAGATAAACAAAAATGTTGGCGAACACATTAAACTTCACATTGTCTCAAAAGCCACGGCTGGCATACAGAATCACACTGGAAGTTCTTGAAGTGATCCGTCTACTGCATGCCTAGCATTCAGTTTTAACGTGATTGATTTTTTCCTTCTTTTCTTTTTCTTTTTTTTTTTTACTTTTTTTTATTGGATATTTTATTTACATGTCAGATGTTATCCCCTTACCCCATTCCCCGCGCTGCCCAGGAACTCCCATCCCATCCCTCCTCCTCCTGCTTCTATGAGGATGTGCCCCACCTACCCCCCACTCCCACCTCCCACCCTCGAATTCCCCCATACTCGGTGTCCAGCCTTCATGGGACCAAGGATCTCCTTTCCCGCCTATGCTGGACAAGGTCATCCTCCCTTACATGTACAGCTGGAGCCATGGGTCCCAAGATGATTGTTTATAACTGAAATTAGATACTTCAAAGTTTAGCTTAGTTCTCGTTTAACTTACCCGAAAAGTCTCATGTAGTACAATACATGCTAATTCTGCTGACTTGACTCCTATATCCTTGGATAAATTACTGTGAAAACCAAAGAAGAAGCAGTTGAAAACTGAGCACAGTTCTGGCAAGGTATCTCACCATGGTCATTACTAAAATTGGTAATGGCTCTTCTCCCTAACAGTGACCTTTACGTAGTAAACTTGCTTCCCTATGATACCAGGAACTGTTTTCTTTTTCCTGAGGGAATCATGAGGTGTCCTGACTTAGCCCTTGAACAACCTGTTTATTCGACTCACAGGATTCACACTCCAGTTAGTAAACACTGAGTACTTTCCTTTACATACATGCCTGCATTTATAAATGATCCAGCTAACATTAGTACAATAATAATGCCATTACATCCCATAAAGACTTTAAAAGAAACATTTCTTAAATTATGTTTACAGGCATTTCTCTATTGAAATCAGCTTTTTATCTGATTATTTCCTATGATAATTTGTCTTTATCCCAGTTTCTTATATTCTTCTGCCTCTGAATTTAAAATACTAGACATCGCACAATGCACAAGGTTTTCTCTCCCACAAGAGCTTCTATAGCCTACATGAGGAGTGTTGTGGGAGGGTCAGATCGAAGTGTCGCTAGGAAAGCCAGGAACAACAACCAGTGAAAAATCGCACAAGTGTTTACAAAAGAGAAAAATATAAGACCATTTATCAGGAGTTTTCCAGAAAACGAGGGCAAACTAATGAGACAGATGCAAATATATAGAATCTCAAGAATAGACTATCACTTCTGGGGTCCCTACACGGTAAGTCCCTGGGCTCAGTGAAAGAATGCGGATAAAGGAGAAGTTCCTATTACAGATTAACCTGAAGGAAGCACTCTATTTTCACAGGACGATCTCTGTCTTTCTCTCAAAAGATCTTTATCTGAGTTGGTAAGGCTTCTCTGCACTGTGGGAGTTCATGTGCTAAACTATACAGAAGTAGATGGTAATTTTAACTTATAAATGTTAACTTAAAAATATATACATTATTTTGACCAAATATTTGGTTACTATAATCTAGATATTTGATAGTCATAAAATGGACAATAAAATTATCTATTATGAACATAGCTACTGGAATCATAAAAATGGTGTTCCAGGTGTGTGTGTGTGTGTGTGTGTGTGTGTGTGTAAGACTAAACACAACGTGTTCTAAAGGGACAGTTAGTATAATAAAATGGAAACATTTTTATGATTTGATTTCATATAGAAAAAACAGACAGACATTTAGCCAATTAGTTTTCAGAAAACAATGTAAATTTAATAGTAAATAATAAGTTTTTATATTTAATTTTAAGTTAATGACTCCAAACTATAATTCTTGACTCTTGTAGAGTTTAGTCTTTGCTCTCTGCCTTTCTCTATGTCTCTCTTTTTGTATTTCTCTATCCCATCTACACACACACACACACACACACACACACACACACACACAGGCATACATACACACAACTACATACATACATACATACATACATACACACACATTTTTTATATATTATGTACCTACATATAAATACATTGATAAGTGTGTAGGTGTGGCCCATGCTTATAAACTCAGCATGGAAGAGATGGATGCATGACACTCAGGAGTGTGAGGTTATCCAGCCTGGCGGGACGGTGAGTTCAGAGATAGGCTTGCTTTTAAGACTTTGTCTCATAGGTGGTAGTAGGGAAGACAGGAGACAAGTCAACGGGTAAAGAGCTTGTTTTAAAACATGAAGGTCTTCGGAGCCCACTTAAGATGTCAGAAGCTGGGTAGAGGAGAATCCCTAGGGTTGAAAAGCCACTTGGCCTAGTATAAATAGAATCAAACAAAAATAATTCTGATCTCAGAAATTTAAAGGCAGAGACAGTCACCCAAGATTATCCTCCTACCCCCACAATGTGTACATACTCATACTCACAATCATATGCACACACAAATCACAAATACACACACAAAGAAACACACACAGAGATTTTTTTAAAACCAAGAGTCATATTGACTTAAAAATTAACAATTTCAACAACTAAACAAAAGATACAACTGCTTAGTGATATTGTATTATATTTCATATTTTACTTTCCCATACAGTAACATTCTAATGCTTGATGAAGTTACTTTCCTTAACATATTATATTAAGATGCTGTTTTTTTTTTAAATAAAACACTTTTATCTCTGTATCCTCCGCAATTTAAGTCATTCCTTCCTGGTCATTACAATGCTGAACAATGATAAACTCAGTACACACAGTGAATACAAATGGAAGGTAATAGTTAGCTAAATAATGTGTGCCACAGACTTGTAAGAAGCACTAATTTAGAAATTTGGAGTAACCAAAGGGAATATCAATGAGGAATAACCTGGAGCAAGAAGAACTCAGTTTGATGAATTGGTCTATATTAAAGAAGTTCTGAGACTTTTTTTCTTTTCTCAACTATAGCAATAAAACAGACAAAACTTTCAAGTGAGAAAGTAATATTTTACTCTTGGAAAAATGAAAACTTCGAACCTTTTCCTTAAGGGAAAAATTTTGCATTTAAACCATTGGCTCTTTAGAGACTTTTCAGGATGAAAAAAAATCAAAAGATTCATTTTACTTGGAGCATTAAAAAAGATGAAACACAAGGGGCTCCTGGTATTTCTCTCATTTGAGTTCAGTGTCACGATGGTTGGATAGGGCCTGAACATTCATTTAAAAAGATATGCCAAGTAATTAAAAATATTGCAGGTAAGTTGAACATTTGACCTATTTGCTTATTTTAAGTTCCGCCTCGGGATCACTCCTATCCTATATTGCAGGCTATTCTGCAGAACTTATAGGCCACACATATATTTAGCATGATGAATGCCCAGGCTAAAAGGCTACAGGGTGTCCCACCTGAGGCAGCATTTTATATAACTGTGGAAACGGAGTGTGAGATTGAGGTTTACTGGAGCACACTAAGGAATTAAGAAAAGTTATATTCTAATATATGAATATTCAGGAGGAACAGCCCATAAATGTACTGAGTTTCCATCAAACCTCTCAAGCCGGATGATAAAATACAGCTTTAAAGGAAAGATTTTATTTTCATTGCTGTATTTGTTCAACATTATGTTTTAATGTCCTCATTAATGTATTCATTTATATGTTCATCTACTCATTTATTCAACATGTATTGACTGAGCATCAATTCTCTCTCCAGAAGCTCCACAGTTGTACACAGTGGTGAGGAGAGAGAGGATAATGGCTTAGCTTTGTACTGAAAATATAAGAAAATAAGTACAGGAAAATACAGGATACTTCTTTTTTTTTCACTAAAAAGAAAAACTAACTGGAAAAACTAACTCATAATGATCAAATATTTATTTTGGCTCCTAGCTTTGGAGGTGGCTTTGCTTATTTGTTTCTTCATGACGGATGGCTTCCTTGTTTTGGCATTTGTGGTGAGTCAGGACATTGCAGCAGGTCTACAGGACAGTCTAAAACCCCTCACAAACCAGGCAGCAAATAAAAAAGCAAACAATGATTTTTAAAAATGCAAGGGTGGTGGGTAGAAGATGTTAGAGTACACAGTCTGCTTTAAGATCACTACTTCAATGACCTAATGACCTCCTATACAATATCTACTCTGAAAGGCTCTACCACATACACCTAGACACAAAGCTTTTAATGTATGAGCCTCTGAAAATAGTTATTATCTAAATCCGAGGCTCTCAACCTCTGTGTCCTGATTCCTTTGGTGGATAAACAACCCTTGTTGAGGATTGCTTAAGACCACCTGCATATCAGATATTAGCATTATGATTAGTATCAGTAGCAAAATCACAGTTACGAATTAGCATTGAAAATACTGGTATGGTTGCCAGTCAGTTACCACAACATGAAGACCTGTATTAAAATGTCAAAGCATTAGGAAGACTGAGAACTTCTGTTCTAGACCATGTCAGGGTTTGTTGGTTGACACTTTCTGTATGATATGGGCACAATGTGACAAATAGGAAGGATGAAGTGCAGTCTTAGCAAACGTGCTTTCACAAGCCACAGTTAGTTGCTGCTTATCAAGAAGAAAGTCTCAAAGGACGAGAGGAGAGAGACATGCGTAGCTTATTGGGAAACAGATAGTTTTTGCAGAAATAGAAACAAAATACAAAACCCCAGAAATTGGAGTATGATTGACAGCTTTGGAAAACACCCAGACAGGCCTCTTTCTGGCGTGGAAATTAATCCAGAGAAGGAACCCTGAGGGTTTTCTTGTTTTTCAGGAAACATTTGTTTATTTATTGCTTGATACGGATCTAATGGAAGACATCAGTTGGGACTAAGATGATATAAAGAAGGTTTCAGTAGGAAAACGTGGCTCCTGTACTGAGAATTGCTGATCCGTGAGCTAGAAGGCAAGCTGTTGTTCCACTCAAAATCTTTACCAATAACCCAGATGAGAAGTGATAGTGACAGATTAGGTACTAGACACTGCCCATCTGCTAGATGGACTCTGACTCTACAGCAAATAGAATCTGATCACCAGAGGCACTGCTGCCCCTTTCGTTTGAAGAACAGTCTTGTTTGCTTGTTACTAGGGGTTGCCGGTTACAATACAGTATTCTCAGCTTAATTTGAATTTGTGATAATTGTTGAATAATTTTTAGTATATCATATGTAATTTAGTTTTCATACAAATTTACCCTATATAATATATAGTATCAGAGTTATTTTAAAATGGGATTTGTGTTTGAAATACAAACCTAACTGGGCATCCTGTAATTTTATTTGATAAATATGGGCATCTTAATTTAATTTAGCACTCTCCCTAGCTTCAGTAAGTATCTACTTGTTCCTTTTGTTGAAACTGTTCTATGTCTTTTTCTGCATGTATTTTTCTACTAACTGCAACACTCTGAATCAATGGCTTTTCCTCCAAGGCCCCAGGATCTTGTGAATTTTTTTTCTCACTAGTGTACTAGCTTTATATCAGTTAGAGAGTGATGTAAAGGACAGAGTAATGGTTTTTTTTTTCACTAATTTCTGCCAGTAGCTGATTATATTTAGTATCCTACATCCTCTGTCTTGTATCCTGCATCCTAAGTCATGTGGAAGTCACTACTCTGCTGTTTCTCATCATTCTTGGGAATACCTTTAAAAAAGACACTTGCTCAACTATGTTAAAACTAGCTTTATTCGTAGTAATAGCCAGAAATTGAACACAACTGAGATGTCCCTCAACCAAAAATTATATGGAAATGTGATATATTCACACAATGGAATACTACTCCATTAAAAAAAAAAACAAAGACATCATTGAACTGTGCAGTCAAATGGATGGAACTAGAAAACATCATCCTTAGTGAGGTAACCAAGACACAGAAAGACATGCATAGTATGTACTCACTTACAAGTGTATATTAGCCATAGATAACTATGTTACAATCTACAGACCCAAAGAGCTAACTAAGTAATGAGGAGGACCCAAGGGATGATGTTTGAATCTTACTCAGAAGAGGAGAGAAAATAGACATGTGAGGCAGATGGAAAGAGGAAACTAGGAGGGAAAGGTGATGAAGAGGGGAAAAGGACTGGGAAAAGGAACTACATCTGTAGTTACAGGTGGGGCCAGAGAGCTGGGAGAGAAAAAGGAATTCCACGTGAGGGGCCTAGCTCTCTGGGACTAGCTGGGGACCTGGGACTGAAGAGGCTGCTGGGAGTCTGTGAGAGTGACCCTGGCTGAGACTCCTTGCAGAGGCATGTATAGAGCCTGGTGTGGCCATCTCCTGTAGCCAGAGAGGACTTCCAGTGAAGAGAGGGGAACACCAACTCATACACAAAACCAAAACTTGTCTCACATAAAAAATGAAGCACAGGTTGAGGGAATGGCCAATCAATGACTAGCCTCAATTGAGACCGTCTAGGAGAGCGAACCCCTGACAGTATTAATAATACTCTGTTGTGCTTGAGAACAGGAGCCTAACACAACTGTTTTCTGAGATGCTTCATCGAGCAGATTATGGAAACAGATGCAGAGACCCATAGCCAAAGATTAGGCAGATGCTTGGGGAGTCTTGTGGAAGAGTCTGGAAGTATTGAGGGAGTCAGAGGATTCAAGGACATCAGAAGAAGTCTACAGAGTCAACTAACCCATACCCAAAGGGGCTCACAGAGGCTGACCTATAATGGGCTGGACTTAGACCCCCTACAAATTCTCAGTAAATGTACAGCTTGGACTTTATGTGGGCCCCTTAACAATTGGGCTAGGGGCTGTCTGTGACTCTGTTGCCTGCCAAAGAATCTCTGTCTCCTACTGAGCTGCCTTGTCTGCCCTCAGTGGGTTTAATGTGTCCTGGCAGATTTTTACCATGGAGCGCCCCCTCTCCGCGCGCGACAGGGGGGGGGGGGGGGGGGGGGGGGGGGGGGGGGTTGAACTGGGAGGAGAGGAGGAAGGAGGAGGGTGCTGCGACCAGGATGCAAAATAAATAAATAAACAAATTAAGGAAAGAAAAACGAAAAAGAAATTTGAAATAAAATGGCAATGACCAAAAGAAAAAAGAAAAAAAAATGAATTACACTTTCAACTTGAGATTCCCAGCTACTTCAAACATTCCCTGCCCACATTCCTGTTCTTTGTTACAAGTTACTGTTTCTCAAATTTTCTCATGTTTTTGTTCAATAACCTCTCTGCTTTCCATGATCTTCTGAAGACAATGGAGTTTTTTGTGTGCATAACTATTTGAAAATGGTGACTTGACAAACATTTGAACTAATTAGTTTCCACCAGTAGAGTCTCACTGTGTACACAAACCACACTCAAGGAGAGTTCTCAGACTGAGCAGTAAATGGCCAAAAGTAAAGAAAGTCAGTGTCATCCTTTCAGGGTGTGTATGTGTGTATGTGTGTGTGTATGTGTGTGTGTGTGTGTGTGTGTATGTGTGTGTGTGTGTGTGTTAATGCTTTGAGAACTTCTTCCTTTTTTCAAAAATGTTATAGATCTTTTGCTAATACATTCTGGTTTCTGATGTGTTTTTATGAGATTTCTGTGAGTTCAAATGTGTGTCACTGCACCTATATGTGTTGTTTCTTGAACTTTTTCTTCGTTCCTCTTTTGTCTTTGTTTTCAGCTTATTTTATTGTTATTATTAATTATTATTATTGCTTTATTATTACTTATGTGCACAATTTTTTTTTTAGTGAGACACACATATACACAAAATACAGAGAAACAGAAAGACACGAAACAGGTTTGAGTGGGCTGGGAGTTAGGGAGTGTCTGAAAGGAGTTGAAGAAAAGAATGTTATAATCAGAATGTATTGTATAAAAAATAAAATTTCAATTTAAAAAACCTTCAAAAATAAATAAACAACATTTGACACATGAATAAAAATGTCCTAAGATATAAAGACACGGCGCCTAAGTCAGTAGTATGTCTTCACTTGCTTTCTGGTTTTCATGCATCCAGCTATTGCTGGGGACTTTCATAAAAGCATGTGACAGGCACCTGTGAAGCATCAATCCTTTTACCTATGAAATTCTACCCATCAATCCCTTAGTTTTTCAAACATTGATTCTAAATTTAGAGATAATGTCCATCTGTGTCTTCTTCTTCCTTCTTTAATGAGACTGGCTATCAACAATGTCATTGTCTTCATATTCTATAAAAAGTTGTCTTGTCTGGTTCATGAAAGGTGAAGCAAATGTCAGAGACTTCCTTAGGTTCACAAGTCCACAAATAACTTACATTTGCATTCACTACCCATTACTTTCTACTTCCTGTTCCCCAGTGTTGTTGTTTTTAAATACTTATTATGTTTTGAGAATATAATTACATATTCTCCCTTTAAATTTCCACCCCCAAGCACATGCACGCACACACACACACACATATATAAAATCTTCCTCATTCTTTTGTAAATTCTCGGTCAATATTTTGTGAACTGTTATAAAATATGTATATTTATATGTTCTCTCTCTCACACACATGCACATGTATGCTTGCATATGCATGCATGCACCCACGCATGCGTACACACACACACACACACACACACACACACATTTCTCCTAATTCAAACAAACAAAAAGAACAACCTGCCCTGTTTAATCTGTATAATGTAGAGTGGCGTACTTGCTTGTATGTTTTCTGGATTTTTATTGTGCTTTCCAAAGGAAGACTATTTCTCCCAATCTTAGCATTCCTTAGTTGACTGTGGTTCTTTGTGTCTGATTTAGGCTTTCTGGGGTTTCTTCCTTCTACTGTAGTTCTATTTAGTATGTCTTTTGTTGCTGTCTTTGTTGAGTTCATATTTAGACAGCCATGTTGGAGAGACCTTGAGGATGTAGCGTATAACACTACTAGGAGAAACAGTCTCTTAGCAAGCTGCCTAATGTTCTGGATACAGCAATCTTCTTGCCACCTTTTCTGCAATGCTCCTTTAAGTGAGAAAAAGATTTTGTAGAGTTATCTATTGAGGCTGGACACCTCAACTGCATTTTGATTGGTTGTGGTTCTCTATAATGATGTCTACCTGTAGCAAACAGAATTATCCTTGATTGAGCAATGAGATTCAAACTTATCTATTAAAACAAATATTTAGATTATTTTTGTGGACTAAGATTTTTTTTAGAAAAATGGTGGCTGTAGGTTTTTCTCTAGAATCCACAACTTCACCAGATCAACAGGGTAATCATTTCCTGGCATAATCTATCTGGCTGAGCAGCTCATAAGTTCCACTAGAGAGCTGATGGCTATAGTTATTCCCCTCTCTAAACCCACCCACCACTTCCCCAGCCTCCAACACACACACATTGGCAGTGGTCACTTTTTACTTTTCTGTTTTCCGAAGCTACTCTAGGGTATGTACCACAACTGAAGTTTTGGAGCTATAATCCTCACATGAAAGAACATGTGGTTGCTTCTTTCCCGATCTGTTACCTTCCTTAAAAAATATTTTTTTTAAAAAAAATCTATTAAGTTATCTGGAAATGTCATGATTTCATACTTTAAAACCAAGTATTATTGTCTAGGTCTATGCCTAGACTTTTGCTGGTTATTGATCTATTGAAGGACATTTTTTTTTTTTTTTTAGCTACTACAAATAGCAAAACAGTGAAAATGTTCACTGAGGAAGGATCTAGAGTCCTATGGGCATACGTGAAGATGTGGTATAACTTGGTCATATAGTAATTCTAGCATTCTGATAACTGTTTAAAATAATTTTCAGAATTGTTGGGCTCATTTGTCATCTAAACAATAGTGAATGAGGCTTCCTTCCCCCATCTCTTTCAGAATTTGTTGTGCCTTGTTTGATTAGTCTTTGCTACTCAGACTGGTTAAGACGATAGCTCCAAGTTGTTTTGATTTGTATTTTCCTAATTACTAAAGATGATGAACATTTTTAAAGTATTTTTTTATATTTTCTGGATACTAATGCACTTAACTTAGTAGTTAAAAAAGATTCCCTCCCATTCTGCATGCTTCTTTATTCTATTGACGTTTATTTAGCTATGCAGAAAGATTTTCATTTCAAAAAATCTTTCAATTGTTGCTAGTTTTGTACTCAATTCTTGGATGAGTGTAGTCCTATTCAGAAAGTCCTTCCAACATGTAATTAATGTAGGGTACCATTATGGGTTTTCTTTTCTTAGATGTTTCCTCTGTTGGTACAAGTAGATTATGTATTCTACCACGTTGATGAATGTGTTGTTTTATCAAGAAGTTTTTTTGATAGAATTTAGAGGCTCTATAATGTGTGATATCATATCATCTGAAAAGAGAGATAAATTTGATTTTTATTTTCATTCATCTCCCTTTAAGATTTTCTACTCCTGTCTTTCTTTCTGTTCCAGCTAGTGATTTAAGGAAAACATTGAACAGGGATAGTGGCCATCCCTGTCTAGTTTTTGATTTTACTGACATCGCTTCAAGTCTTTACCTAGAAAGACACCGGCTGTGGGCTTTGTGGTCCCAATACCTTCACTTTTCTAAGCTTGGAAATGACTGGAAAAATTACTTCCTTGTTGGAGTTTTCCTACTTGACTATATGTTCTTTGTGCTTTTAAAAATTATTATTCTCTACCTTAGTTTTTTGTTTTTAATTTGTTAAGCATTTGAGTAATTCTTATTCATGAATTTATTTAAAATCTGATTACGTAGTATTCATTCACACTAACCTTTTTCTTTTCCAAATACCTTTTAAATGTCTTACACTTATTATTTCCAGTTATGACAGAGGTTTTCCTCTACATATTAGTGAGCAATCTCTCTGATATGTATTTTTTGTAGTTTCTCCCTTATACTTACAGCCTGCCTCTCTTTGGAGCGCCTATGTCTGCAAATGTTCTGTGCTTTTTAATGAAGTAGCTCTGTGCTAGTTACATCCTCAAATGTTTACAAATATTAATTAGCATTGTCAGATTTTTATCTAAACACTATTTGTGCCAAATCTGACTGTATCTTCTTTTCTTAAGTATCTCATTTTATCATTGTAGGCATAATAGGAAATATTTTACCAGATATAGATTTCTGAATGTCCAAGTTAATTTTCAGGCTTTGCCTATCATTTTGCCCATGATTTTCAATTCTTCCCCTCCTCTCCCCTCCCCTCCTCTCCCCTCTCTCCTCCTCCTTCTCCTTCTTCTTCCTCCTCTTCTTCTTCCTCTCTCTCTTTCTCTCTCTCTCTCCCTCCCTCCCTCCCTCCCTCCCTCCCTCCCTCCCTCCCTCCCTCTCTCTCTCTCTCTCTCTTTCTTTCTTTCTCTCTCTCTTTGTCTTTTCAGAGTATGTGCTTTCAGATGGTAAAATTTCAGCCATTGAGAGAAAAACATCCCTTGGTATATTGTGTAACAAAAAATTCATTATAAAATACATCAGGCCCAGCTCAGATATATCTTATGGAGGCATATGAGAAGATCTTACAATGTTACAACTGTAGTGGTTAAGAGAAAGACCAAATAAGACAGTGTATTCCATTTTCAAAATACCAGGAAGAATAAGGCCATTTTCATCCACTAAATTCCTATATACACTAATGCCTAATAATATCTCTTTTTATTTGCTTGACTCTTGTTCTCTTCTTTCTCAAACCCTATTATGACATACCAGAATACTTCTCTAAACTCCAAATTAAAGATCCAACCTTTAATTGAAAGAGAAAACTGATTGTTTCTTTAACTATCTGTGATGCTTTCTTAGTGCACACTATCTACTATTCTTCATGTGCCTGGGCTTTAGCATATAGGAGTATTTGGTTAAAGCACTGCTCATTCAAAATGCCCTTTCCTTCTCTCCCCAGGTTTTGAAATTTTCCATCTTTTAAGATTCATACTTAGAGTTCTTTTCCTTCTGAACTCTCCTTTGATATGCTTATTACATCAGAGTTGTAATTTTTATTTCTGTCATTTAATCATCATTAAATGTTGTCTATATTTAGCATATAAGCAGCATGATCGGCATATTTCTATAGTTTGTATATATTCAGGGTTATTTTTTTTACTTAATTTTGAAAAATTTTTACCCATTTTCATTAACAACAATCTTATTGATATGCAATGTCAATTATGTGACATTTTTCTTTGTTTGATTTTCTGTGAGCTTACTAATGTTTTAAACTCAAGCTACTTCCTTTTAGTTGATCTGTGCTTCTTGAGTCAAATCTTTGTTAACAGATAGGATTTGAGAACATTTCCCCTAGAGAGCTACTTCAAGCTATTTAAGCTGCCATCAGCGCCTGATTTAGCATTTTTAATAAACTTCCTAGGGCAAAGGATTAATTTCCCAGGACCCTCTTTATTCTTGATGTAGAAGTGTAATGTGCAATTGAGGATGGATCATTGTTTGCCTGCTGTCCTCCCTGCATGTTCAAATTCAGGGACAGAATAAAGCCAGGGCAGACAAACCTATTCACTGTCCTTAAAATTCATTGCTAAATAAAAATAGAAATGAATATTTATGAATGCAAATACAATTACTCCCACTAATTTAAAGTTAGCATATCATAAAATCCCTTCTCCTGAGATAGTTTATAGTCAAGTTGCTTAGGCTAAATTGCCAACATGCGTGTTGATTCTTAACTCAATCTAATAAAAGCAATTCTATTGCAATAACACCTAACAGTGGACTGGAAAATGTGAGCTTCAGCCTTTTTGGGTTAATGTCAATTAGGGAAATAACTCAATAATTTCTGAATATTTTGAAAATAGACCCAAGAAAACACCAAACCTTTCAACAAATATACAATGTAAATATTAGAAATATGTGCATATGTATGTATATGTATGCACATATTTCTGACTATATGTATATGTTCCTCTTTTATCAAATATATACATGTGAATTAGGAATATATATATGTATATAATATATATTATATGATATATATATATATATATATATATATATATATATATATATAAAATCTCCAACTATTTTATATGATTCCTTACTCTTAAATTTGTGGACAAGTCTTTCAAGGGATGGAGAACTGTGGGTAGCAATCTGGGAATTAGAAGACAGGTCAAAGCCATTGGCAGTCTCCTTATGGTAGTATTTAATGAAAAAAATTTTTTTAAATTATGAATATATTTACTTCATTGAATAATCTTTCTGTGCATGAATAATTTTTACACTTTTTCATAATGTCCACAATGAGATAGAAATTGCAATATCAACATATTACATTCTTTTTTTTTTTTTTTTTTTTTTTTTTTAGTTTTTCGATACAGGATTTCTCTGTGTAGCCTTGGCTGTCCTGGAACTCACTCTGTAGACCAGGCTGGCCTTGAACTCAGAAATCCACCTGCCTCTGCCTCCCAAGTGCTAGGATTAAAGGTGTGCGCCACCACTGCCTGGCTGACAATCATTTTTATTCACTAACTGAAACTACATTATTCTGGTGCTTGAGAGATGACTAGTGTTTAGAACCCATTATGCTCTTCAAGAGGACTAAGGTTTGGTTACTAGTACCAAGTCAGCTCACTACTGTCTGGTACCCTACAGAGAAAAGATAGTATTTGTTTTCTTGAGTCTGGCTTGTATGATTGGTATAATAATTTCAATCCCATCCATTCCATTTACAGATCATGATATTTTTTTTATTTTATTTATGACTGAATAAAATTACATTTTATATGCACCCATTTTCTTCCTTTATTTATTCATCTTATCTGATTTCATATTTTTACAGTTGTAAACAGTGCAATAGTAAACAAAGATGTTGCAATATCTCTGTAGCATTACTTAGAGCTTTTGAGTATAGCTCAGAAATGGTATAACTGGATCACATGCCAGATTTGTTTTAGTGTGTGTGTTTTGTTTTTAGATTTTAGCAGTTTCTATATTGATTTTCATAGTGACTGTATCAGTCATCAGTTTATATTTTCACCAGCAGTAAGTTAGGCTTACTCCTTTACTAATTCTAACAAGCATTTTTGTTTATTTGGTTGTTTTTTTTAATTTGTTGATTTAATTTAATATTTTTAACTCATTCACTTTGCATCCTGCTCACTGCTGCCCTCCCAGTCACTGCTCTCACAATCCTTTTCCCATCCCCTTTCCCATTCTCCTCTGAGTGGGTGGGTTGCCCTTGGTTATCCTCCCCACCATGGCATATCAAGTCTCCAAGTGGCTAGGTGCTTCTTACTCTGAGGCCAGACATGTCAGCCCAGCTTTTGGGGTAGCTTCTGCTCCAGTTGTTCGGGACTCACAAGAAGGTCAAGCTGCACATCTGCTACATATGTGCAGGGAGGCCTAGGTCCAGCCTATGTAAGTTTTTTGGTTGGTGGTTCAAACTCTGAGAGGATTGCCAGTCCAGAAGTGGGTAAGGACTTCACAGGAAGACCAACAGAGTCAGCAATTTTTTTTTTTATGGCAGAATGTTTCATGTAGCTGTTTCCTGATGTCAAAGATGTAACACATCTTTAAAATATGTTTTCTGTTTGCATATCTTCCTTTGAGAGCTGGCTATTTAATTCATTAGCTCATGTATTGATTGAGTAATCTGCATTCATTTTACTTATTTGTGGGGTTTTTGGTATTAAATTTTGCATTTAATTATATATTCTAGATGTTATCACATATCCAAAATATACATCATAAAGATTTTATTCCATTCTTTTGCCTATTATTTCACACTGGTAATTATTTACTTTATCACACAGAATCTTTTGAATTTCATAATTTGTTATTTTTCTTTTCTGTTCTTCTAAATTTCTTTCAAGTCCATTGCCTATGTTTTCTTCTGCTGTTTTTTGTACCTTATATCTGATTATTTTTGAATATACTACCCTCCAATCCACTCTCATATATGAAATTGGCAAACACTCCCGTTCTGGGGCTACCCCTTCATGATATTGTTGTTATTTTTACAGTAAAGACTTTTTTGAAGTTCATAAGATTCATTTGTCAAGTGTTGCTCTTATTTCATTAGCTACTAGAGGCCTATTAAAAGAGAATCACTTCTTATAGCTATGCATTAAAGAGCTGCCCTCCCTTGCTTCTAGCTCTTAGTAGTACCTGATCCTTTGCTGAGGGCTGATTCATTTACAGTTGAGGTTTGTTTGTTTGCTTTAGATTATAACATAATTAAAATATTTCTCCCTTCCTTTATGTTCCTCTAAATTTTCCCATATACTGCTCGCTGCTCTTCAAAGTCCTATCCTATTCATGAACTAATTACTATTGCATGTATATGTGTATTTGTACCTACATGTGTTAGAGTCTATATGTATGTATGTTTCCTTCCCTGACTATTTCACACTAGACAATCCAGTGGTGTGCTTTTCCCAAAAGACCACCTCTCGCACTCCCAGCATTCCTCAGTTGCCTAGAGTTCTTTGTGTGTGGTTGAGACACCATTGTAGCCACCTGTGGCCACGAATGAACTAGGTTCACCTGAAAGCAGGGCTGGAAATGAAAAAGTGGGGACAGAGAGTCTAGAAAAGCATGAAGCCAAGACAACGTTTTCTGATAAAGGTTTGAAGTTTAATACTCAGCTCTTCTAATTTAAAGGGAAAGCCCCACTAAGCCCATTCCTGTTTCAGGTGGAGATGGGCGGGGGAAGCCATCCTTTGTCACAGCTGGAGATGTCTGAAGGAAAGCTCAGTGGGCAGTCTATTCTTCTAAGTTTCTGTAGGAGGTTGTAGTGCAGCCAAGGTGGGTAACTACACCTAGGTCTTATAATTAGGTCTATTGTGGTAAACAAGGTCTTTCTGGCCTGCTCAAGGCGGGGTAGAGGGCACACACCTTGGGCTTTTTATGTTCACTTTAGGACACCACACCTATTATCATTGTTTTTCTTGCATTATCTCAGTCATGCTGATAAGAGTTTATGGATGTTGCTTCTGACAGTAGAAGAGACAATCTCATATCAAACTTCTGGATCCTCCAGCTCATACAATCTTTCTGCCCCTACTTCCTCAGTGTTCCTTGATCTGTGGATACAGGAATTGTGTTATAGATGTGTCTGCTGGGACATGGCTTGACAACTCGACATTTTGAGTCATTGTGCATTTTGTGGTGTCCACTGCATGTTGCAGAGAAGCTGCCTTGGTAAGGGATGAGGACTACAGTTATTTGTGGTTATAAGGCTATATATTTATAGATTTTTCTTACACATTATGCCATTATTATATTAATGGTTATAGATTCTCCTCTAATAACCAAAAAATCTACCAGAATTGAGATATTTATCTAGGTTTCCCTTTTTTGATGGCATATTAATCAAGTTTCAATTTTCTTTACTGTTGATATCCAAGTTTGAAAGCACTGAATATTTTACAATGCTGTCTTTCCTTGAGTGTATATGTCTTCCATTTTTGCCAAAACTTGGCTATCTAAACTTGCACTAACATATCTGATTTCTCTACTTTTTCATTAGTCTATTTTTGTGCTAGTACCATGCTGTTTTATTACTATGCTCTATTACATGATTTGAAACTAAGTATAGCAATAACTTCTGCCATATTAATTTTTTTCTAGATGGCTTTTGCTATTTTGACTCTTCTTTGGTTTCACATAGAATTTAAGACTTTTATTTTGTTTGCATATTTGTGAAGAATGGCTGTTGAATTTTGATTAAAAATGCACTGAGTCTGCAGTTACTTTGATTTCTTAACTAAGGCTGTTAGTCTCTTGACCTATACTCCAACTTTATAATACATTTTTCTGCTTGCTCTTACCTGATGTTCCTTCCTTCCCTCCTTCCTTCCTTCCTTCCTTCCTTCCTTCCTTCCTTCCTTCCTTCCTTCTTTCCTTCCTTCTTTCCTTCCTCTCTCTCTTTCTCTCTTCCTTCCTTCCTTCCTTCCTTCCTTCCTTTCTTCCTTTCTTTCTTTCTTTCCTTCTTTCTTTCTTATTGATATGACTTTATTTCACTAATTGATTGCTTGTTTCATTTATTGCTTCTTCTTCACAGAAAAAACCCCAACAAAGCCTATTCTGTTTCTTTAGCTCTTCCTCTGATGGCAATAAGGTGTATTTACTTTTTTATATTCACATAAATCTTTACTGGATCACAAAGGAGTTGATTCTAACCCAAAATTTTCCTCAGAAGTTGTATTTTTGTTTTATGATTCTTATTTTAATTTTTTTCATGTAATAGATTTTGATCAAATTTCCTTTCCCCTACTTCCTTCCATCTCATTTTACCTTGATACTACTCAAATAATTTTAGGTTCTATTGCTCTCTCTTCTCTATCTCTCTCAGTCTCTCTCAGTCTCTCTCTGTCTCTCTCTGTTTCTCTGTCTCTGTCTCTGTCTCTCTCTCTCTCTCTCTCACACACACACACAGTAGTAAATTAATAAAATACAATTTTTGTTTTCTTAATTTGAAGTTCTTATTTTTTATTTCATGTTATTTTATAGAGAAAATGTGTCATTTTGTTAGCTGTGATATCTTGGAATTTGTGGTAAACTTTCTACCTCAAAATCCAAAGTAGTGGCATTCAGGCAGCAGCCACTAAGTCCAGCTTGACTGGTGATTTTACTTAATTTTTGTGATTATGTCACTCCTTATTGTGAGAATTACAGAAATAATATGCATATGTGACACATTTGAATATACATTGGACTCTCTGAAAATGATTTGGGGAGACCAGAGTTCAATAGCATTGATTACAGGGAAACCAAGATATTGACAATGACTAGTTAGCACAGTGTGTCTCAGCTCCCTAATGCTCCCTGGGGCTGCAACCTATGAGGAATACAGTTCCTCATGTTGTGGTGATCCCCAAGGATAACCTTATTTTTGTTTCTACTTCATAACTGTAAGTCTCTCATAAATCATGAGGTAGATAGCTGATATACAGGATATATGATGACGTGAAAGAGTCCTTCAACTCCAAAGGGGTCATGAACACATTTGATATTTCTTTTCAAATGGCCTGTTTGTTGTTTTTTTTTTTTTTTTACTAACATACAAAGCATCCAAAATATCAATGTATTTTTGTAGAAAACAGTGAGTTGGACTTTATAAAATAGTTAAAAGTAAGCACAAAATACATCTTCTAAATTGGAACTGTCTGAGATCTAAGAAAAATCTTGTATTTAATATGGGTGTACTAAGCCTAAAAAGTTAAACAAAATGTGAAGAAAATAATTAAGGGAAATTTTTGCTGCATTTCAGATACCCAATCAAAAAACTTTCAAAAGTTTCAAACTTCTCTTTTGACTCTTTAGAAACTTCCAAAAATGGGTAATCAACAGGTTGTAAAATTTAATATTTCTAAATTTGTAAACAATACTGGAGCTAATGTTTGCCATGCATCAAAGTCCATATTTTAATGACTTAAGGAATATTGGAATTTAAATAAGTATAAACTCACAAAAATGTCATTGATTTTAATCATAGTTATTATTTCAGTAACATAGTTCACGTTTAATAGTAATTATTATTTTGTGGATGCTGAACATAACAATTTAGTTTTTGAATTTCGTGTTTCTGATAGTATTAATACCATGTGCCCACATTCATGAGATATTTGAATTTTTTATTTCTACCTTTTTGCATAGTGTAGAAAATAAACAGCAGGAATGTGAATTTGCCATCTGATTGCAAGGGCCAGCATCCTTCACTGCAGAGTACACATTACCCAGCAGTGGCATTGGATTGGTCAGGTGTTATGAATTCAGTTGTAACCCAAATTGTCTCAACTCACCATAATTTCAACCCATGATGGGCTTGTGAGGTAACTCACTGTAAATTCAAGAACATTGATATACTAACATAGAATTGGACAAATAGTCTTAGTATTAAGGAAATATTTTTAATATATTATTTCATGTTTGCATCATTCTTTCATATTTTTTTATGCTTTGTTTATGTCATGTTTTTCCAAACATGACCTTGGCCTTGGGTTAATATGTTATTTTTCCTTTAAAGTAAAATTTTAATAATGATGATAATTTTTAAAAACTTTTTTGAGACTTCTCAGGCTTCTGTTTGGCTTTTAAAATTGTTGACACCTATATCTTAGAAATTAAATAGAAATATTGAAGGAATAAACACTTTAAAGTCTACAGTATACTATTGGTTGTTGAGAAATGAGTCATATTGTAGGACTTTTAGGTCTCAGTTTGAACTTAGAATTCAGGTCTCGGTTTGAAATTAAGATTAGAAGCATCCCACTGTCCCAGGACACATCCCGGGAGGGGTAGTTGTAGGGTGAACTTAAAATTAAATGATTCTTAGGTTTATTAGCTGCCCCGGAGGAGTACATTCCAAAGACTCAAACAAACATTCCAGAGGAAAGGGCCCAAGATAAGGGAGATGAAACACCTGGATAAACAGAAGCCACTTAAAGGAACCCTCTCTTCTATAAAGATAAAGGTGTAAATTTGAGTTGCTTAGAAATCGATCCTGGGAATGGAACCAGGCTTGGGAATGGCCGTTTGAAATCTTTTTTGATATTGTCTAAGAAGAAATTAACTGTCCTTGTAAACTCTGTATATAAACTACCCTTAACCTCAGTTCGGGGTTCTTCTTGCCTATGAGCAGAAGAGCCCCAATGCACTGGCCACTATCAATTCATCAATTCATCAGTTTATCAATAAACCTCATGCTATTGCAGTGAATCCTATCCGTGAGTGTCTCTGGGAGAGTGCGTACCCTGTTTTTGGATCTTTACAGTCCAACAATATTAGGATAAATAGCCTTGAAAAAGGTGAGGAAAGCTAACATACCAAAACTCCAATGGTAAAAGGAAGCTATCAGTCCTGAGTGTGGGTCTGATGCTAAGGTCCTGTTCCCCAATTGATTCTTGATCTATCTGTGAAGTTGCCACTGGTAGAAGCATAGGCAGGACTTCTGGGCCCATCAAGAAAGGGAGCAGGCCCAGGAGAGAGAGGAAGAGAGTTTACTATACATGGGAGAGAGAAAAGCCAATCAGCCATGTAAGATCTCAGGCAGATTATCCAGAGGCTGCTTCTAGAAGCAGGAGGTTGGAGATGTTAAGCTGGGACTGAAGGAGGCTGAGGAACTGAAACTGAGTGCAGAGTTAGAGTGCTGAGCTGGGAGTACTGGGAAGGGCACACTATCCAAGGTAGATTGGAGGCTCCTAGCACTGGAGTGAAGAAGGCAAATTGAAATTGAACAACTGTGTGTGCCTTTGTTTTTCATTCATAGATCTAATATTCTCCAGGCAAGAACTGGTAGCATGGTTTCTTCTGAGAGTTAAGGTGGGGTAACAGAAGCTACACACAACATGCAACAGCCAGTGATCATTTTAATGAATATGTTATGGGGTTACTATGTTTAAAGATTTTAACACAACTAAGCTATTATATATGTTGAGAGACTGTTTTGAGAGCAGGAAGTTAGAAACAATTCTCTGTTCTTTCAGCATTGATACATTCAATGTGAACTTTCTTTTTCCACAGTCTATATATCATACTCAAAACACACTCCTATCTACAATAAGAGTTTCAATATTTCCCTTCAAAATGTCCGATTACCTGTGTTGGGAGTTGAATTTTAGTATCTAGGAAAGCATCAACTTTCCAACTGTATAGAGTTCATATTGCTACTATCAATGACTGCTACATATGTGGTAATACCTCAATAAAGCTATTTTTCTATCATATGCATTATCAGTAATGCATAGATTACCTTTGAAAAAGCAATGAGGCAGAAGTAAGAAATCATGGTTAGATTTTTCTTAATTTTAACCATATTCTTACACCTGAAGCTGACTTTTTAAAAATGAAAATAGCCTTTTGTACTATTTTGTTAAAACTGCCTTCACAATGGCATGCCAGCTTCCTGCAGCAATGTGTTTAAAGCATTCTAGTGCTATGAAGAATATTTAATTATTGTGATTATCTTCCATGAGGTGTACAGTTAATTGTCTTTATACCAAATGTAAATGATTTTGAACAATAAATGTGAATGAATAATGTTCTGACTGTGAGTAACAGATGTCATGTGGATTTTGATTTCTCAGTCATTTTAAAACATTTCTTTTTAAGTCTGGAAAAGCAATTAGTTAAGATTACAAACTAATAACCATCAAAATCTGGGCTTAGCAACAAAAGGGGATATTAAGAGTAGAATTTAAAAATCCTGTCTTTGAAAAAAATTCATCGCATTTATGTTCTTCAGATAATCAAGAATGATTTTTAAGAAAATGTGCATAGCCCGGTTATAATTTTCTGAGTGTAACTTCTAAGTATAAATTGTTGAAAGATTTACAGCACTATCATAAATGAACCAGGGGCCCCCTGTGGCTCTAAGTCATATGTCCTATTTTCTTTTATACTTAAAAGCTAATAATAAGCATGAATAGAGTTCAATGTTAGTCATATGGCAGTAAGTGGAGTTGCCTTCTGACAGTGTGAGAATGCTTTTTGTTTGTTTTTCTTAATTTTTCTTATTTTTCTACCTCTAAGGCATTCAATATCCTTTCATTGACAATATAACAAAGCTCTTGCTAAATTCCTTTCAGTGTAGATGGCTATCGTACAGTGATTAAAATTATTGGTAAGGTCTTCATGTTATATTGATCTTATTCCAAAGAATGTACTGCAGTATTATTTCTATTGCTGCAAAAACTTACTACTGTTTGTATAACTTGGTATAAGTCATCACCTCTTCTAGCAGGTCATCATTTTGTCATGAATGTTTCTGGGCCACATAAATCATTGATGATGGGCTCAAATAAATGAAGCTAATGGCTGTTTCACAGTAAGAATCTAGCAGTGGCAAACTCACTGTGGATGAATTGGGCCCTGTGAGCCCTTCACATATCTGGTGGCCTTTCTTCTGATGATCACTCTTCTGCTACTGGAATTTTCTGATCCAGAAAACCATAATTAGATCAAGGGTTTATTTTTTTTCTACATCCACAGTCATTCACTACTTTCCACTGGATATTTTACAGCAGTGAGGAAAGTTGGATGCTCAAGTCACATTGCTCAGAAGAGAAAACCATGCAGAAGGAAAAGAAAAGCTGGACACAAGCATGGTTGATCACATGCTCTCATTTGACTTGAAATGATTGACTCTGACCCACTTCATTCTCACAGGTCCCTTTCACATAACCTTTCACTGGTTACACACTGATTTTAACTATGACCATCAGTGAGAACACAGGTTTGGAGGTACCCATTGGTGATGGGTTAAGCTCTTTTATTCCCTGCACACCAGAAAAGAATGATGAAACTACCAATAAAAATTGAGGGACTCACATAAATGAAGGTAATGACTTTCACGCAAAAAGATTCTACCAGTTGCCTCTCTCTCATATACAAATATGCATACATATATTTATAATATACCCTGTTCAGTCAATTTAGTGTTACTTGTATATTTGTTTTCAGAACTGACCATTTTGAACTGGAAAAACAATTACTATGTTCTTCCTGAAAAAGAATACCTCTACAGCTTCCACCTTTTGAAAGTTTGATGTATTTCTTTGTGTAGGGTAGGGTTGGGTCATTGTGAGCTTTCCCCCATCTATTTGGTATGTCTATTGGTGTCATCTTTGTTCAGTATATCAGTGAGATTTTACTTGCATTGCTTTTGCCTTAAGTAGATCCTGGATTTCTCTTTTTTTTATTATCTCTTCAGATCCACAATTTATTTACTTTGCATACAAACCTAGAAGTAATATTGTTGGATTATACAGCATGTGAATTTTAACTCGTTTGGCAAAAATATTTATGATGTTTTCAATAATAGGCATCCCATTTACATTCCTGTATTCATTAGAAAGAAACAAATTGTATTTCAAGCCCTAAATAATTTTATAAAGGATGTCAAGAGACTTTAAAGCAACTATGAATTATTTTAATAAGTATCTTCTAATAACGTGTCAAAAGTTAATATTAGTACAAAGTCTTAATTAAATAATTTTTAAGAAAAAATAATTTATCTATAAATTAAAAGACCATGTTGTTTACTTCATAGATCTTAGACATAGATATAACATAAATATAAGTGTTTGAACCAGAAATATGTTCTTTTACTTTGAATAACAATGCCAAAGTTTTGTTAAAGAACTTTAAACTAATTGACAGCTTTTCTACAACAAAGTGAAAAGAAAAAAGTTCCAAATTTTTTTATTGTAAACATTAATATAAACTAATTAATTTCACTTAAGTTTTAATTTGCATGTTGTAGTCACAGCGTAACTTAATTTGTATGTTGTAATCACAGAGCATTGACAGATTTCTAAATTATTTGTCTTTTGCAAATTTGTTGGTTCTTCACTCTTCTTAGACTGGGTGTGTTCTTGCCATGCTTATTGGAGGCATCACATTGTTTAAGTACATGTAGTTTTTATCTGTGAGTGATTGTGCATGATAAAAACATGTTGTTTAATTTGCTAATTGATTTTAGATTCCTTAGTATTCCCAGAAAAGTAAAATGTTTACAAATAAATTTATGAAACACATTTTTTTCTTTTTTTCTTTTTTTTCTTGAATATTTTATTTACATTTCAGGTGTAAGCCCCTTTCCCAATTTCTCCCCCCACCCAGGGACCCCCTACCCCACCCCCTCCTCCTGCTTCTATGAGGATGTGCCTCCATCTACCCTTCCACCTCCCCACTCACGATTTCCCCGACACTAGGGTGTCTAGCCTTCACTGGACCAAGGACTTCCCCACCCACCTATGCCTGACACTGTCATCTGTGGGGCTATGAAAGGATGGCTTGGGTTTTGGTGGAGCACTGGCTAGAAATAGCCCAGAGACCCAACAGGTGTCCATGCCTATGAGGGACGGTCATCTATTACGCAGCACTCCCGGAATCCAGGCTCTTGACATGTGGAGAAGATCTCCATTGACCCACGCTTTACAGTCATATAAGACAATACAGACCCTTCCAAAGAGGTTTGTGTCACCTAACACAGTTAGAGGGTGTGACTACAGGCCTCAGGCTTTAGAGAGATTTCCATATTAATGAGATACCTAAAGGCCAGAGGGCGGAGCTAAATAAGCATTCTCTCCCATACCCTCCTCTATCCTTCCTCCCTATTTAAGTCAGGTCCGCCCTGACTTAAGTGGGGGTGCATCCAGATTCAACTACCATCTGTCATGAAAAATAAACCCTTTTGGAACTATGGACTCCTTCATGTCTTTTGGGGGACCACCACAGGGGAACCACGAGAAGGCCTTTAATGAGCCACTGTAGCCACAGTTGGTGTGCTTCCTTGAGGACCTCTCTGTGTTCCACCGCGGAGGCCAGCTTTTTCAAGCAAATTAGCCAAGCAGCCACCTTTCAGCCAATCAAGTAACCAAAGAAACCCTTTCCTGCAGGGTGAGGTCAGGATCTTCCCTCTTCCCTCTTATTTCTCTTGCGTTTCTATTCGTCTGTGGCCCCCCAGCAGCGTCTGAGAGCCTCGAATGGAGATCACTGAGCCCTCTCTAAAGCTCTGACTCCCAAACCCCATGGAACCTCAGACTGAGTTCTTTCCCTGTCCAGGGGCACCCCAGTGACTTCTCACAGCCTGCCAATTGCCACACAGAACCAACTCAGTCAAAGATCCCTTGCTTCTGCTTCTCTCCAGAGGCGGACCTCCCTGAGGTGCCCGCGAAGAGTGGAAGACACGCAGGACCCACAACTCTGCCCAACAGAAACCCACGCCCACGATCGAACTTCTCATTCCCCTCAGTCATCCTCCCTCACATATACAGCTGGAGCCATGTGTCCTTCCCTGTGTGCTCCCAGGCTGGTGGTTTAGACCCTGGGAGCTCTGGTTGGTTGGTATTGTTGATCTCCCCCTGGGGCCACAAACCCTTTCAGCTCCTTCAGTCTTCTCTCTCACTACTCCATTGGGAACCCCATGATCAGTTCAATGGTTAGCTGTGAGCATCTGCCTCCGTATATTTCAGGCTCTGGCAGACTAATGGCAGAGAAGCACCTAAAGAAATGTTCAATATCCATAGTCATCAGGAAAATACAAATCAAAACAACCCTGAGATTCCCTCACACCAGTTAGAATGGGCAAGATCAAAAACTCAGGTGATAGCAGATGCTATCCAGGATGTGGAGAAAGAGGAACACTCCTCCATTGTTGGTGGGATTTCAAGCTGGTACAACCACTCTGGAAATTAGTCTGGTGGTTTCTCAGAAAATTGAATATAGTATTACCTGAGGACCAAACTATACCACTCCTGGGCATATACCCAGAAGATGCTCCAACATATAACAAGGATATATGCTCCACTATGTTCATAGAAGCCTTATTTATAATCGCCAGGAGCTGGAAAGAACCCAGATATCCCTCAACAGAGGAACTGATACAGAAAATGTGGTACATTTACACAATGGAGTATTACCCAGGTATTAAAAACAATGAAATTGAGAAATTCTTAGGCAAATGGATGGAACTAGAAAATATCATCCTGAGTGAGGTAACCTAATCACAAAAGAATATACATGGTATGCACTCACTGATAATTGGATATTAGTCCAAAAGCTCACAATATCCAAGATACAACTCACAGACCACATGAAGAAGGAAGATCAAAGTATGGGTACTTTGGCCCTTCTTAGAAGGAGTAACAAAATACTCAAGGGAGCAAATATGGAGACAAAGCATGAGACAGAAACTGAAGGAGTGGTCATCCAAAGACTGCTCCACCTGGGTATCCATCCCTTGTGCAGTCACCAAAAATAGACTCTGACATGGATTCCAAGAAGTGCATGCTGACAGGAGCCTGATATGAAACACTTTCAATCATAAAAATTGTCTTTTTATTGCATTTCTAATCTTGCTTAGAAAGTTTTTTTTCTCTCTAATAACATAAAACAATATTTTTTCAGGCTATCAATTAATTTTTCTGTCATTTTTTTTTAGATAATTCACCCTTTTCCTCTGGAACTATTACACATCACACACACAGACACACACACACACACACACACAAACACACACACACACATTCCTGATGTAAAGAGTTGCAGATTTACAACTGAAGTTTAGAGAATGAGACAAGCATACTAGGAGTCCAGAATTATTGTTCTACAAAAGCAGTAGCAACTTAACACAGGAAAAGCTGATTTCAGTTTATCAAATTCCAGGTCAGAAGTATAAATTCATGGCTAGGATGCTTTCTTCCTTTTAAAATTTCTTCTATAGCTATCTGCGGATATAACTTTCCACAGGAGTCTGTGAATGAGGGCTATTAGTTAGGAGCTTTCCAATCCTTCTGTTTGAACGTTTGCCAGCATGCTTCTCGAGAACATGCTCATGTCAAAGAGTTTATACTTAGAACTATATCAGGGCACCATGCTATTATTTACGTGATTGCATGTGCGAGCTGAAAAAAAACTTTTCTCATCATGTACAGAAAAAAGGTGATGCCTCCAGTAAGCATGATGAGAAGACACATGACCTGTGATGACTGACATAATCAATAAATTTGTGAAATGAATAATTTAGAAACATGTGAATTACAAATTACTTTGTTTTGTACATCAACTTTTAAGTCCTCAGCTATTTTCTTTTTCTTAATTTCTTAGTTTTTTCTTCATTTTTTATTATTTTATTTATTTACATTTCCATAGTTCTGTCCCTCTTGGTCCCCCCCACACAATTTCTCATGCCATTCCTCTGTCCCTTGCCTCTCAAGGATTAAGTGCACTTTCTTCCATTAAGGCTTGACCAAGTAGGCTTTCACTTTATTTGTGACAGGGACCTCAGACTGGCTCATGTATGCTCCTGGTTGGTGGCTTAGTCACTGGAAGCTCCATGGAGTCTGGTTAAATTGAGACTGCTGGTCACTCTCCCCTTTAGCTTTTTCAATTCTTCCTCTAATTCAACAATAGGAGTCTCAGACTTCAGTTCAAAAATTGAGTGTTAACTATCTGAATCTGTCTCAGTCAGCTGCTGGTAAAGTCTCTCAGGGGACAGCAATGCTAGACTCCTGTCTGTGAGCACATCACAGCATCAGTAATAGTGTTGGGTCTTGGTGCCCTCCCATGAGATGGATTAGACTGCCTTTCCTTTAGTCTATTTGTCCCTGAAGTTCTTTTAGACAGGAACATTTCTGTGGGTTACTAACACTTGCCCTCCGCTTGAGGTCCTGTCTATCTACTGGAGGTGGGTTCTTGGAGTTTTCTCTCTCCAGTGTTGGATATTTCGGCTAAGGTCACCCTCATTGAGTCCTAATATTCTCTTAACTCCAGGGTCTCTGATACTTTTTAGAAGGACCCCACCTCCATCCCACTGCCATGCTGCTTATCTACATTCATTCTCTTGGCCTTCTGGGCTTCTCTCCTGTTCCCTCTCCCATACCTGGTCCTGCTCTTTTCCCCTCCTCCTCCCCTATCTTACCCAGCTACCTCCCTCTCTCTTCCTACTATGATTATTTCCTTCCCCCTTCTAAGTGGAATTGAAACACCCTTACTTGGGCCTTTCATCTCCAAATAGCGATATTTTGACTTCTTCCTTTCCAATTTGTATCTCCTTGATCTCTTTCTTGTTGTCTAATTGCTCATGCTAGAACTTTGAGTACTATAGTGAATGGATAGGGAGAGGGTAGGCAACCTTGTCTTGTCCATTTAATTTGCTATTGACTTTTGGTTTGCTATATGGTACGTTTATTATGATTAGGTATGTGCCAAAAAAATCCTGATTTTTGCAAGACTTTTAACATAAAGGGATGTTGTATTTCGTCAAAGGCTTTTTCAGTATCTAATGAGATGATCATGTGGCTTTTTTCTTTCAGTTTGTTTATATAGTGTATTAAGTTGATGGATTTTTGTATATTGAACCTTCCCAGCATCCCTAAGATTTGATTTTGGTGAATGATAGTTTTGATGTGTTCTTGGATATGTTTGCAAGAATTTTATTGAGTATTTTTGCATCAATATTCATAAGTGAGATTGGTCTGAAGTTCTGTTTGTTGCGTCTTTATGTGGTTTAGGTATCAGACTAACTGTGGCTTCAAAGAATGAATTAGGTAGTGTTCTTTCTGTTTCTAGTTCATGGAATATTTTGAGGAGTATTGGTATTAGGTCTTCTTGACAGTCTGGTAAAATTCTGCACTAAATCCATCTGGCTACGGGCTTTCTTTTGGCTGGGAGGTTTTTAATAACTTCTTCTATTTCCTTAGGGCATATGGGCTTGTTTAGAAAGTTTATCTGCCTTGATTTAACTTTGGTTCATAGTGTCTGTCTAGTAAATCATCATTTTAATCTAGATTTTCCAGTTTTGTTGAATATAATCTTTTGTAGTAGGTTCTGATTTTTTTTGAATTTCTTCATTTTCTCTTGTTATATTTTCCTTTTCATTTCTGATTTTGTTAATTTGGATATAGTCTCTGTGTTCTTTAGTTAGTTTGGCCTAGGGTTTTCCTAACTTGTTGATTTTCTCAAAGAACCGGCTCTTAGTTTTGTTGATTCTTTGTCCAGCTCTTGGTTTTGGTGATTCTTTGTATCATTCTGTTGATTTTTACCTGGTTGATTTTTGACTCCGAGTTTGACTATTTCCTGCCTTCTACTCCTCTTAGATGTATTTACTTCTTTCTGTTCTAGAGCTTTCAGGTGTACCATTAAGGTGTTTACATGGAATCTCTCAAATTTCTTCATGAAGGCATGTAGTGCTATGAATTTTCCTCTGAAGAGTGCTTTCATTGTGTCCTATAAGTTTGAGTACAGTGTGTCTTCATTTTCATTGAATTCTATAAAGTTTTTTATTTCTTTCTTATCATTGAGTAGAGAGTTGTTTAGTTTCCAAAAGTACATGGGTTCTCTGTTGTTTTTCTTGTTACTTAGTCCATGGTGATTTGATAGAATGCATGGGATTATTTCAATCTTCTTGTGTCTGTTAAGGCTTGCTTCGTGTCTGATTATATGGTCACTTTTGGAGAAGGTTTCATGAGGTGCTGAGAGGAAGGTGTATTCTTTTGTTTTGGGAAGATATGTTCTGTAGATATCTGCTAAATCCATTTGTTTTGTAACTTTTATTAGTTTCACTGTGTCTCTGTTGAATATTTGTTTCAATGACTTGTCCATTGGCAAGAGTGGGATGTTGAAATCTCCCACTATTATTGTGTAAGATTCAATGTGACAATATTGTGCATGTATTGCAAAATTTATATTGTGCAGATTGTTATCTTCTCAAGCCTGTCTTATGTCCTTCCTACCTCCACCATTTATTCATATTCTCACATGTCCCTTTTCCAAAATCTTTCATTGATTAGACACTGATTTTACCTATGACCATTGGTAAGGTCACAGGTTTGGAAGTATGCAATAGAGATAGATTGAACTCTTTCATTCCTTGCACACTAGAAAAGAATGATGGAACTATCCATTGAAAATTGAGGGGCTCACATAAATGATGGTAATGGCTTACATGCAATAAGAATCTACTAGTTGCAAATTCAGGGTGGATGAACTGGGCCTTGTGAGCCTTTCAGGTATCTGTGATTTGCTGTTACCACATCCAGCATTGTGTAAAGCTGCAAGTGAAACTGCAGAGAAACATTTTTGCAATGACAGTGTTGTGTCCAGAAAATAGGTTGTCAGAGCCCTGTCCCTCTCTTCCAGCTCTTAATTTTTTCTGTTCACTCTATGAAAATATTTGTTTTTTTATTGACAGAAATATTTTTGTTTAATTTTATGCCCCACTTTATTTTCATTTTAGTATTTTATTTAAAATTTGCTTTAATGTTCTGTAGAACATTCTTCAGTCTATTGTTTTGCATTATAATTCATTTGAAGTAGCTGCAAACACAAACCAACAGAGCAGGTAAAAAAGAGAGCTGACTATAACTGAGCAGTCTATATTAGTACAGGGAAAGCAAAGCCTCATTATCACCAGGACATACACATCTAATTCATCAGGCTTATATACATTTTATTTTTCTTTTGTTAATAATTTTTGGAAAATTACACTTTCAAAGAACCAGTCTTACAAATAGATACTCTTTCCAAAAATAAAACCCAGTATCGAAATTCATGCCCCACTTTTTAAATGAGTTGTTTGTTTTCTTGGTATTCAGGTTTTTGGTTCTTTTATATTATAGATACTAACCTTTTGTCAGATGCATAACTAGTAAAGGATTTTTACATTCTGTAGACTACCTATTCACTTGAATAATCATACCATTTAGTCTAAAAAATATTAATTTAATATAGCACCATTTATCAGTTGTTGGTCTTTATTTCTGTGTTGTATAGATCTTCTTCTCCTTTTTCTTTTCCTGTGTCTATGAGTTGAAACATTTCCCTATTTTTTTCTCTATCAGATTCAGGGTATGAGGTCTTAGCCTGAAGTTCTTATTCCATTTGCACTTGTTTTTTTGTGTAGGTTGAAAAATAAGACTGTAATTTTATTCTTTTACTACAGCTATAATGGTTGATCATTATGATGTATTGAAGATGCTATTTATTTTTCTCTAATGTGTACTTTTTAACCTCTTTGTTAAAAAACAAAAACAAACACAAAAAAATAAACAGAAAAATCAGGTGAATGTCAATGCTAGGAGTTGAATCCACATTCTCAAGTCGAATAGATTGAACTACATGGCTGTCTTTATCCCACTGCTATGCATTTTGTTTCTATATTTCTGTAATTTGAAATTAGGAATGCTGATTTTACAGTAGTCTTTTTATTGTTTTGACTCTTTTGGAGATTTTGTGATTTCATGTGAAATAAAAGTTTTAAATTTTTTTCTGTGAAGAATTTCACTGAAGTTTTGACAGGGGTATGTTGAATCTATAAATTGCTTTTAGTGTAATGTATATTTTCACAATATTGACCCATTGATGGGAGTTATGCCCATCATCTAGTGATTTCTTCAATTTCTTTTTTTAATTTAAAAAATTTTTATTATACACTGTTTTTATTTCTTTGTTAGATTAATTTCAGAATATTATTTGAGTCTTGTGAATTGTTTCCCTTGTTCATTTATTTATTTATATGTTTACTTTTTAGAAATGAAAGTTATTGGTTTTATGTATGTGTGAACTTCTACTTTGCTGAATCTGTTTATCAGCTATAGATTTCTGGTTGAATCTACTACAACTTTTGTTTATAGAATCACATCATTTTTAAAAAAAATAATTTGCTTTTACCTTTCCTATTTGTAATTCTTTTCAGTTATCCTTTTTTTTCTCATTCAGTTGTCTTATTGCTGTAGATAAGATCTTCAAGAAATATATTACATTAAAGTGGATATATTTGTTTTAGAAATGCCTTGAGGATTTATCTGTTAAACATGTATGTTGCTCTTTGGTGATTATCCCATGATACTGGCATCTCCAATTACATTGGGGTTTTCTGCTGCAACTAGGCTTCAGCAATGGCATCTTATAGGCTCTCTTCATGATCCCAAACCTCAAATCCTTCCCATGACTCTTTTAGTCCTGGGCCATCAACGGCAACTGAGGTTGTGCCTTCATCAATTGGTTTCCATGGCTTCTTTCAGTTCCAGCCTCAGCTGCTCTTCATGATCCCTTCATGCCTTCAAAACCAGTACTACCTGGGTTAGTCTTTTTTTTTTCGAGACAGGGTTTCTCTGTATAGTCCTGGCTGTCCTGGAACTCACTCTGTAAAGCAGGCTGGCCTCGAACTCAGAAATCCACCTGCCTCTGCCTCCCAAGTGCTGGGATTAAAGGCGTGTGCCACCACCTCAAAGCTTACCTGGGTGATTCTTACACTTCCAAGTACAGCTGCAGCATAAGGTGCAGCCTTGGCTATCTCTGGAACACAGCTTCTTTATGCTCTAAGAAAATACTTACCAGAAGATTTCACTTCAGGGATGCTGGTCTCTTCTTAATTGCCACTAATTTATTAGCTTCAGCTAACTAGCATCAATTGTTTCAGTAGTCCCTTATATTCTGGACTCTGAAGCCAGAGCCACGGGGTCAAAACTGCTGAGTTCTGTTGCTTGCTCTGTCTGGCACATGACCCCTTTTTTTCTACTACATTATCACTAGCTCTCTGTTTTCCAACTCCTTCACTCCCTAAGCTTAGTTGTCATGGAATTTGCTCCGTAGACTGACTTTGAACTCAGAGATCTGCATACCTGTCTCCTAAGCTCTGGATTAAAGATGTGGTTCACCATGCCTGGACTTCAGATTCTCTTCACCTAAAACTTGCTGTGTTCCAGGCTGGTCTTGAACTCAGAGATCTACTTGTCTTTGTCTCCTGGGATTAAAAACTTATACTAGCATGCCTTGTCCTAAACTTGGCTGTGTGGGATCTTGCCCCAAGGTCACTATTCCCTTAATTTAATATCCTTGAACACAGGACTCAGTTCCATTTCACTTCCTAGTGCCCCTTTAATACCATATAGTTTACATTTTATTGCCACACTTGGTCAAAATGTTCTTCATGAGACAACCAGAAAACAAAGTCTCTGCAGGGATTTTTTAAGATTTCCTTTGTCAACATAATTAATATAAATCTCTTTACTTTAACCTCAGCTAGACTCTTCAAACAAGAGCAAAAAGCAGCCATATTCTTCACCAAAATCCAACAAAACTGTCTCTAGGCTACATATTGAAATTCTCTACTGAAACCTCTTGGGCCAGGTTCACTTAGTTCAAATCACTCTCAGTAACATTTTTTTTTTTTTATATTCCTACTAGGGTAACCTATTAGGCCCCACTTTAAGTATTCCACTGCTTTCCAAATCCAAAGTCTCAAAATCCACATTCTTCCAAACAAAAGCATGGTCAGGACTATCACAGCAATACCCACTCTCTGGTACCAACTTCTGTCTTGGGGTTTTACTGCTGTGAACAGACACCATGACAAAGGCGACTCTTAAAAGGACAACATTTAATTGGAGCTGGCTTACAGGTTCAGAGGGTCAGTCCATTATCATCAAGGTGGGAACACTGCACCATCCACGCAAGCATGGTTCAAGAGGAGTTGAGAGATCTACATCGTCATCTGAAGGCTGCTAGTGGAAGACTGACTACCAGACAGCTAGGATGAGGGTCTTAAGCCCACACCCACAATGACACTTCTACTCCAACAAGGCCACACCTTTTGATAGTGCTGCCGCATCCTGGGCCAAGAATATACAAACCATCACAGTGAATTTTACCATTTTGGCTTTTATATGTTAAACCATTTGTGTAATTCTGGAATGATGAGCATTTAATATTTTGATAATCTCTTTAATTTGCTCTTGAATTCAATTTGCCAATATTTGATTGAGAATATTTACACTTTTATATTTATATTCATAATTGACATTGGCCTTTAATTTTATTTGTCTAGTTTTTGTATCAGGTTAATCTACCTCCATAAAAGAAATTTGATATTCATAATGCAAAGAATAAAGAAGTGGCCCAACAGTTACATCTGCCACACAGTTGCTATTCCAAAGGCTAAGGAAAAAAAATGAAAGAGTGGACTAAGAATTATAAGAGACTAAGATATAGACAATCAGGATTTATGATGTGGGATAGTGTGTCTGTCTATGACAGGAGTTTTTCATTCATAAACTCTTAGCAACTTAGAAGGGGAGGGATGGGAAAAAGGGAAGAAAGGAGGGAGGGAGACACTAAAGGTATAGTTGTTTTTAATTCCATTTCTTTTTTATTATTGTTTTCATTAGGGAATTACAGCTATTAATATTGTGAGTTAATAATAAACAATGTTTAATAATTGCTGTTATTTTGCTTTTGTGTCCTTTTCATAAACATTTGTTTGTTAACTGATATGTTACTCTCTATTTATTCCTTATGTCCTTCTGTGTTTGTATACTTTGCTATTAAGGCTAAAATATTCCTTGTAGTATCATCCTCTATAAAGACAAAACAGTAGGCATAAATTTTTAAAGTTTTTTTTATGAAATGTTTTTCTTCTTTAATTATAACTATTAGTTGCACTATGTTATAATAGTCTGGGCTGGTATCTGTGGTCTTTGACAACTTATAGAGTATTATATTTCAATATCCCTACTTTAATAAGTAGAATGAGAAGTCAAGCATTATTTTGATTGGTCTGTATTTACATATGCCTTATTCTTTCTCTCTTACACCTTTCAATAAACTTTCTTTGTTCTATAAATTAGGTATTTAATTGTTATGCAATACGGAGACTTTCTTTTCTGGTCCTTTCTTCTTCATTTTCGGTATCTCTCTTGCACCTTGATAGGCATCTCCTTATTTGGATTAAGGGAGCCTCAACTAGGACTAGGGCAGGTAGGTGCCCTGTAGTGCTATGGATCTTGGTCAGTGGGGTGGAAAGATGCCTCTGAGCATCTGTACCTTATGTTGAAGGTCATAAGACTTCACGTGTCTCAGAGGGGCTTAGGCTGGGTGGCTGATAGGGAGAAAGGGGGTGAGGGTTACTTCCTCTGGGTTGCTACCTGAGTTAAACTTCATGAGGTTTTGCAGTGATGTGATCAGTGAAATAATTGGTGAATAGGTTTGCTCTGTTGTGTTTCTTGTCTATCTCTGTCTAGAACAGTTTCATTGCCATACACTTTAAGAATCTGCTCCTTTTCGCAAGCGCTTCCCACAGTCCTTTGTGGGGATATTTCTTTCAGTGCTATTCTGCATGGTACAGCTCATTCCTTAATCAAGATTGGCATCACTGAGATTACTGTTTTGCTTTTTCTCCTCCAGAGTGTGAACTTCAATCTTCTTCTGGAATGAGGGATGTTTAACTGGTTTGCGTGGAGAGACCCAGACTGTGTCCAAAACACATCATCAACCCACTTTCCACTCCTTTCTTCTTTCAATTTTAACTTGTGTTTTGGGAGGGTCTGGTGTCTTCAGCAATTGACTATAGTGCAATTGTCTTACATCTAGCTGATGTTTTCTTTCAGACACATTCTGCATGCATTACTTCTGTGCTTTTAAAAATTCACTAGTATTTTGTATACTTTGTACTCACAAATGGGTAAAGCATACTCAACAACAGATAAATATTTAAGCTCCCTTATGCATTACATCTTTCTTGTTAAAATATAATTTGGGAACTTTTATTTGAATTTTTCTTTGAACTTCTTAAATTATTAGTCCTTATTTTTCTTGTATCCCAAAACTGTGATCTTGCTGTAGAAGTCTTCTCTGATATTATCACTAGTCTTACTGCTTCTGGTTCCTTATTGCTGCATATTACTAGACATTTTCCCACCGTAACTTGTTGCAAGGAAGCTACCATGATTAAAATACCTAATTTTGTTTAACATCAAATTTCAAGTATATTTTAATATGCGCAGTTAAGTGTATTGCATAAGCAGCATAGATTTCTGATAGATTAAAAGATGGAGTTATATAATATTTTGCATATCAATGATCTTTCACTACTGAAAATATGAAAAGAAAGCCTAGACTATTGTCATGGGCTATATATTTCTGATGTATCTATCACATATGCACAATGTGGAACATAACCAAATAGTAATTGCTAAAATTGAACCTCAATTGTCACTTCACTATTTATTAATAAATCTCATGTGCACTCATGACCAGAAGTTATGTTTAAAGCATTTACTATGTCCTTCTAATTTTGCCATTTCTTTTCAAAACATCACTGACTTTAAATTAGTAAATAGCATACAGGTAAGCATAGTGTTCACATCAGAAGTATAAGTGTATTTTTGGTATTGTCTTTATGAAGCTAAGGGCACCATGAAAGTTCTGCTGCATGATGAAAGGCATGGATGTATCTTAGATGACCTGTACTCTTCTCTGTAGAAAAATCAATCCCTTCCTCTTCTACTATTTGTGAAGTTTTATACATTATTGCATGTTTATAATTTAAAAAAATTGTAAAAGAAAAAGTTCATCCAAGGACTAAAAGAAAAATTGAAAGCTTTAAAACATCAAAGTGAAATGCATATTTCATGTCATGGTGGTAAGTGCTGCATTATATTAGTGATTTAGCTATAGGATCAGTGACTTTTCTGTCCGTTACTGAATCTGTAATATCATAAGAAAGTTACTAATGTGATAAAAGTCTTAAAGTATTACCGACTTTCTATCATGCTCTTGAAGTGAATTTTTATAGTATTAGCAAAAACAGAGTTTCAGAATACCATATAAACTGACCAAAATGATAATAGAAAGAGCTTGAAAATCAATAATACAGTTTATTCTGATAGTCTGTTTGAAGCTTCTCATATTTCATCTTCTGATCTTTCTGTTTTAGTGGTTTCTGCTCTGTGATGAGTTACAAGGTCCTGGCTTCCTTAGAAACAACAGCTAGCCTGCTATAGATTGTCTTCCTAAGAACAGACTTTAATTTTTCTTTATTAGAATTATTCACAGCAAAGACTGCTAGCAAGATATCTGTAATTCAATAAGTGTTCCTGTGTGCTTTGTTGGAAATGATAATCCTAGGAAATGCATCAGCCTCTCAAAGTCACCATTTCTGTTTCTAAGGGTTTTTTTCCCCATTTATTTTTTTATACATGTAGAAAGGTCCTCCTATCACATGTACATATCTGCTGGGCTTTCTGGGAATTATCTTAATTGGGCTTTCTGGGAATTATGTTAATGTTTAAATTATACTTAATATTAAATAAAGGCAAGAACCATTTTTTTCTACTAGAAATTTATATTTTTACTGATGTGAATTCAGTATAGATTGACCATAACTACAATGTTATATTAGTTGAATATGAAACTATTTTTTAAAACTTCTTGAATACCAGTCAGCTTCCATGAGATGGCTTAAGTATCTCAGGATTCATAGATTATGCTTTAAGACAAAACCTTGGGTAACTTACAGTAAATTTTTCCCATTCCATGGGAAATTACAATATTAAATATGAAATCAAAATTATTCTTTATTACAGGAAGTGTTTCCATATTTACAAAAGGCACAAAATTGGTCATATTCCCATAATTTATTTCTATACTAGACTACCAACACAAATTAATAATTGAAAATAAGATAAATTTTTATTTAAGAAATTGGTCATTGGATTATTTTGTTACCATGTATAAATAAATTATCAATGATTCATAATTTTCTATAAAACCACTTTCTAGTATTGTTTTAACTTTTTTCTATTTTTTTTATGTTTTTACTTAAAATATAATTATATCATATTTCCCTTCCCTTTTCCTAAGTCCCCTCCTTCTAACTCATTCCATGTCCCCATGTGTATGAGAGTGTGTATACACCTTAAAATATATAACTAGAACCTGCTGTGTCTGTTTTGCTCCTGTGTTTCAGATTTTACCACTTTATATGGACAACCCATTGGAGGCATTACCCTTTTGAGATGCTAAGTTTTTCCTTCTCAGTATAGCTGCCTGTAGTTCCTCGTTTATGAATGTGAGTCCCTGTGTCTCTTCTTACATTAGGTTTACCATGTCCTCTGATGCTGCCTTTGTTCAGATTATGTTTATGCAGTAATTTCTATGAGAGCATATTTCACCACTCACTTCCAGGTGTTCTGACTCTTAGAATCTTTCTGTCCCTTCTTCCAAGGTATTTTCTAAGGCTTATGTGCCAGAGCTCAATTCTCTATAATTTGTTGATCTTTACCTTGTGTCCTCTTGTTGTTTCTAAAATGGTGTCTATTTATTGTAGAGAGATACAATGAGGACTCATATCTAAAGTGTTCCTTGGGTATAATTATAAGGCTTAGAATGTAGTTAGGGTAACTGTGGCGGTTTAGGAAAATGACAGTACTAGATTCTCTATAGATTTCTAGTACCAGAGTGTTTTTATTTCTGATGAGTGGGCCTTAAGTTCAATAAACAGCTGTCTATGACACCAAGAGGAGTCCATGAATGGCACCTGTTGCACCTTTACAGATGTTTTATCATGTTACTCATTGTTATGGTTTATCGGTGTCACAGCTGGAAGACTACTACTTCTCTCTTTTGCTAATTTCCATAATGTTCCCTTGTGCTATGGAAGCTAGAACACATGAAGGAGGCTGGCAGTTAGATCCAGGCCTAATAATGTGAGTAATGTGTTATAATTATGAGGCATCTTTAGCAATAGCAGTTTAGCTTCAACCTCTGAGAGGTGACTAGGGCAGCACCCATAAACTACCATGAATATCCATTGAAAAGTTAGCTGTCTAGTATCTAGCACTGGGGTTTTTATTCATTTATGGTTATTGTGGTAGGCACTGTCAGCTCTAGTGGAAGAACATATTTTAGTATCTCCTCTCTCTCTCTCTCTCTCTCTCTCTCTCTCTCTCTCTCTCTC
>NW_021620885.1:4578780-4639813 GCF_004785775.1 Grammomys surdaster
TCTCTCTCTCTCTCTCTCTCTCTCTCTCTCTTTCTCTCTCTCTCTCTTACTCTCTCTGTCTCCTCTTGGTGTATATGTATGTATGGTATATGATATTAGATAAATATAAAATAGTAAGATTCCTTGAGGTTTGCTATCATGCTTAATCTAGCACAAAATTTTCAAAAAAGCTAAAACACTACTTAAAAAGCAAATTGAAGTAGTCTAATCATATATTTACTAAGTTCACATATTTCCTTAATCAAATAAGTTTATAACTCCATAGTGTTATTGTTAAAATTTTTATTTGAATAGTTTAAAAACTATAGTACTAGGCATCTCGTTAAAATGCATAGTTGCATTTATATAATATCAAGGGATTTTTGCCAAAACCCCAGATAGAATATCCTTGTATTTTTGTAAACTAGGTTTTTTTTTCAGGATAAGTACATACTAGGCTCAATTGTAAGAGATTATAACAGGCTATTTCATAATTTGGAGCATAATAAAAAGAAGTATTTCTCCTATGGATTTGTATATCACCAAGAAATGAGATATAGCTATAACTTTAAAATATTGTGTAAAGTACTCTAAATACACTAAGAGTAAAGTGACATATGAAGAAAAAAAAACCTCAGTGGCCAGATATCAATCAGAGAAAGAGACACATATTATGTCTACTGAAAATGTTTATTTGTTTTCTGAAGCTAATATGTCTGTGCAGTGTCTTAATTATTGTATTGATTCATCATGTTCAGAATGACTCTGTCTGATGATGATGTATTTTGAAAATGTCAATGTTCTGGAAAAAATTTCTTAAGTTTGAAGTGTCAGTGCTATGTTAGTTAACAGTAACACCCACACCTGGCTAATAGAACAGACCATTTCTGATTGTCAGAGATGACATTTCTATTTCTCTATCTCTTACATATTATTTTAATATATTTACTAGCAGTCAAAACATCCATTACATCCATTAATCTACCTTGAATTTGTATCATCTAAATTTTCCAGTAACTCCTTGGGAAGCCTTTTTTAAAACATAGATTATTCATGATAGACAGATAGATAGATAGATACATATTGTTGTGTATTTTTCAATGTAAAATGTACTTGAATATGAGCCAATTAACCTATATAAATAGAGATAACACACACATACACACACACACACAGCATAAATCTGATAATTTGTTTGGAACTCTATTTCACTAACATTGTGTGACTGTTTGTAACCAAAATATTAAAATAAATAAAACCGCTTTCCATATTCCAGAATTAGCTGACTTTCATTTTTAATGTGGTTTTGCTGTTTGGTGTTAAATTCTTAGATATTTGGGACATTCTAAATACAACTGTTAGAGGAGAACCAACTTTGAAGGTCATCAATGTTTTTATCACTATTGCTTCTCTCAGATACTCATTGCAGGCAGAGAAATTTCATTGTTAGCTTGAATGGCCCATCTTTCTAGCTCTGTTAATTGTAACTGTATGCTTGATAAACAATTTTAAACCAGTATGAGTCTGAATCAGGGTTCTTCTCCCAAGCCTTGCTTTAGAAAATAGATTAAAATTTCATGAATGTGAAATTTAATATTATATTCCAGGAACTTACTCTATTTCTCAAACTTATATTGAGTAGAAACCTCTTCATTAATTTAATAAATATTCTGTATGCAGGCTAAAGAAATAAAATCTCAGAAGTTGATAAGAAAATGCCTAAGGCACAAGAAAAGACTAAGTCATGTTGAGATTATCATTTCTGCAAGTTTGCCTCACAACCACATTGAAGAGCCAATAGTGGTTCCATTTGCTTTTTAAATCTGTAAAGGAAACTAAATAGTATGCAACATGGCAGACAACTATTAGTGTTGGGCCCTTCGCCTCCTCCCCATCCATTCTAGAGGTACCTAGAAGGCAGGGACATGGCCGCCCAGCTGAATGCCAACTCGAATGCACCTCCTGATATGGCCGTGGGGTCACCATAGGGATACATCAGGTGCTCTTTCACTCCCACACAGCTCTCTCTGTTCGTGCGTTCTACTCAACCCTCTTCCCCAAGCCAGAGAAGGTAGCTGGTCCCATTGTGGTGTAGTGCATACCCCTCCCCTCTGGTGTTGCACGCTGTGGGGCCCTATTTTGGTCCCAATTTGGGCCTTTAGGACAAATCCCAGCTGGTTCGAGTTTGAGACCTGCCTTAGTCACTTCAGTACTGGAGTGATTCAACAGGACCTGTTTGACCCTGCCTCTGCTCAGCTGTTGCTGATGTAAAGCTGTGCAATTGGCCCTGTCAGTCACCCCATACCCCCTGTCACCCTTCCCAGCCCCCTATGTCATCCCACCCCACCAAAACTCCTCCTCCCTATGCTCCAAGTTTATATAAACAAGAGATTGTCACATTAAAGTTGAGTCCCTGCTTCTATAAGACTCACGGGCAGGTGTGTTTCTTTGGGCCCTTGACAGTCACCATCCTGTTCAGCTCTGGAGAGACCCAGCAGGACTAGGACCTCTCTATTCTCTTACCTGGACCTGACAGCTTTAAGAAGCCTGACAGTATGCAGCCTGTGTGACTCCAACTCAGCCAGCATGGGAGCTGATGAGTCACATTTGGTTTACCGCCTTCTGGCAATATCAACCCCTTCAAAATACTGCCAAAACTATATAAAAAAAAGTATTCAGAGAGCAAAATGGACTTATAGCTGATATCGACTAATCAAAAATTAATTGGACATTTTCTGCATAAGGGCACCACTACAGTTGCTTATCTTGTTCATTGTATCATTGAATTGATGTGCTTCAGAACAAGGTGATATACCCTACTGTTGATCAATTAAAAGAGAACAACAATGTGGTTGCAATTTTTCTCTCCCTCTGCAGAAATCCGTTAGTAACTGTAAAAGCAATTTCTCCTAATAAGACAACAGTAAAATCATCAGATAGGAAAGGGTAGATTGCAACCAGCAAAGGAAGATCATCAACAGTTGCCCAGCAACCAAACCAAAGACTATTAGTTTTCTTTTCTTTTTAACGCTCTAAATATCATTTTTATGAAAAGAGCTGAGATAACTTTTCCTAAGGCAAATGTAAAGTAATAAAAATTGTCTTTTTTTTAGCAACAATGGAATATTTTAAATAACTTGACATTTTTCACTCTTTAATACAAGTTTCAAATTCGAAGATAAAATATGCATCCTAATCTCCTAGTCTTTGTTTATATAACAACAAGCAAACAAGAACAGAATCATGTTCACTGAGTGAGATTTAGACATGCTTCCTTAATTATATCGCTCCAGGTCATTACTAGAAAAATAATTAAATGTCATTTTCTCAATTAATTAATTGAGTTTCTTACTTATCAAATGACAAAGGAAGTAACTAATTTACATGATGAAGGAACATGATAATTAATAAAAGCACCATGAATAATTCCATTTTATAGATGAAGAAACTGAGAATACAAAGTGTTCAACTACTATTTATGAATTATATAATTAGGATTATTAGAATCCATCTCAATAATTTATTTCAGACCAATAAGAACAGCACAAAAATGTAGTCAACCAGTTAACATTGGATAATTATATAGTTAGTTTTCTCAAAAAATGTTTCTATAAATTATGAATGCTCAGCTGAAAAGAAATAGTTATGTCGTTAGTCTTCCCAGCAAATGTTTATGTGAAATATAAATGGCATAGTGAATTATGAAAACCATTATCATTATATATGTTTTTAATTAATTAACTTTACATCTCAACTGTATTTTCCTACTCCCTTCTCTCCTCCCAAGTCTCCATCTCCCTTCATCCCTTTCGCTTTAAAAAAGTGTGAATTTCACCTGAGAAAGGAAAATAAAATAGACATTTAGGTGGTAGTGTGGATTGGATATGGTGAGAGTGGAGACAGAATTAGGAGGATTCAGATAAGGGCAGATAGAGGCAGAGCATACTAGAAAAGACAACTGGAATGGAGGTTATCTCTGGTACTAGCTAGAAACCTACAGCAACAGAAATACTCAGGAATCTATGAGGGGGAACCTAGCTACGACTCCTAGCAATGGTAGTTATAGAGCCTGATCCATCCATCTCCTGTAACCAGGCAACACTTCCAATGGAGGGATTGGGACATCAACCCAGGCACAAAACTTTTGACTAAATTTGTCCTACCAATGAGACTTGCAGAAGTAAAGACAGAACAGAAATTAAGGCAATGGCCAAACATTTACTGGTCCAGCTTGAGGCCCTTGATGAAAGGGATCCCACCCATCAGTTTTAATGACATTCTGCTATACTTGCAGATAGTAGCCTAGCATAGATGTCATCAGAAAGGTTTCATCCAGATATTGATAGAAACAGATGCAGAGACCTGAGCCAAACATTAGTCAGGGTTTGAGCAATCTTGTGAAAGAGTGGGAGGAAGAATTATAGGAACCAGAGGGGTCAAGGACACCACAATAAACATCCACAGAACTAATATTGTGGCCAAAGGGGGTCGCAGAGACTGAACAGCCAACCAGGCAGCAATGATGGGACAGACCTAGGCTGTCTGGCCGTATATAATACTTATCTAGCTGGGTATTCATGTTGGGCTCCTACCAGCTCGAGCAGAGCTGTCTCTAACTTTGTTGCCTGCATTTAGGACCCTATCTCTCTACTGAGTTGCCTTTTCTAGCCTCAAAAGACGATGTGTCTAGTCTTACTGCAATTTGCTACCCCAAAGCCAGTTAATATCCACTGCTATACAAGTTTATGTATTTTCCAGAGAAGTTTACATAATGGTACTTATAAGTAATAGTTTAATGTTGAATTAAAGTGTGTACCAACAATTACATGAACGTATTCCCTATTCCTGTAGGCTACAAGTCAAGCTGAACAAAATATAATTGTTTTAAGATATATTTTAATAATTTACTGGTGATTTTTTTCTGGATTTGAGAGCAAACACAAATGAGTAAGTAAAAGAACAAAGTACCCAGTCTTGTCCTTTTCAACATCCTACATAAACATAGATGTTTCTTCATAACTAAAATTGTCTGTATTGACTAGAGTTGTGATCTTGTATTTTACAAAATACATGGCTCCTATGCATACTTGAGCTTCTCAATATAAATATCTATATATACTGTATACACATAAGCACTTTTGGTGTGGACACAATGTGTTATGATTTGTTTCTCTAAAATGCCCTATGTGTGAAGTAGACTTCAGAGATGAAAATGATCTTGTGCTAGGACAGGGAAGTAGGCTCAGAATCTTTGGTCATCCTGATAAGCCCTTATAAACAGTGATCATGGGAGTGTTAACGTAATTGGGTTTAATGCCTTGCTTTTACTTTGACTATTTGTGTTTATTGTATTGTTTGTTCATTGACTATTTGCATCTATTGTATTGCTAGTTCCTCAACCTAGAACTGACCTTAATACATGCATGTAATTAAAATGGTATAAAAGCATAAAAGAGGAGGAGGTATGAGTTAGGGGGTTCTAGGAAGGGGAAATGGGAAAAGGGGATGACATCTGTATTGTAAATAAATAAAATATTGAATAAAAAATAAAATGCCCTGTGGGTTCTTAAAAGGACATTCTTTAAAACTTAGAGAAAAGAAAGCCGAAAACTATTACATTCCATTGAAACTTAAGAACAAATATTCCAGCACTAAGAAATTTTCTTGGAAATCTAACAGCTATAAAATCTTGGAATACAAAGAACATTTAATAACAAGATTTTCTGCTTGTTCCTCTCAAAGTCTTCAGTGATATTGCTTGCAGTCTCTATTTACTGTCAGATTTGTATTTTGGTTTGTTTTATCTTGCTTCAATGATTAACAAATGCTTAGTGAAATCCTCTGCAAACTTCGGCTTAGTAATTTACATTTTGACATTTAAAACTATCATTATAGTGCTCATTGCCTACTTATTTCACCTATTCTGTTGTTTCACTTTTAGTAGATGTATGCATATGAAAATAGAGTATTAAGTTTGAAATATCAAGTTTACAGCTTTACATCTCATTGGGTAAAGCAAAATTCCTTGTCAGTAATGTCTGTTAATAAATTTGATGAGATTATTTTCCCGTTAGGATACTGTGGAAGTTGATTTTCAATTTAACACTTGAAAATATTTACAATCTTTCCTCAAACTTTAAATTCATTTGAAAGATCATTGTAGTTTTTCTTGGAGCTGGGAGACGTAATAATTATTTGAGAGTGGTGGGATATATTTTAAATGTAACAAAGTCTGCTAATGTTAAAATATATCCCATTTATATGATCTTAGAAAAACAACAACTTTTTGAGAATTTTATATATGAGTTTTTGTAACTATTCCTACCAGGTTTTTTCCTCTCTCCAATACCTTTCATGTTTCACTCTTACTCCCCTTTAAATTCATAACCTCTGATTCTTCAAGAGTATTGATACATACTTTTAGATATTCTGTGGAACCTATTTAATGTTAAACAAATAACTATATGTTTAGGGCTCATCACTTAATCTTGTAGAACAATTGGGGATTTCTTCCCCAGAAAGGCTGATTCTCATGTTCTCAGCAGTCATTAAGTTTCTCAGCCTCCTACAATCTTTATTCTTCTTTGTGCTTCTTTTTCCTTAAGCACAAGGTTTGTGCAAAGAAAGAAAAAAGAAAAGGAAAACAATATTAATGACAGCAAAAATAATAGTGTACATTATAAACAGCTGTGACAATCATTCCTGGGTAACCTTTCTGATCTCAAATATGGAAAAGTAAAACTATTAGGTTTATGAAAAAGTATCCTTCACAGGTTATTAGTTATATTTTAAAATAGTACATAGTAAATAATGAACAGTAAGTATATTATCAAAAAATTTGTTAATTCAAAATGATATTACTTTAATTCGAATCCTCCCTAAAGATGATGTGACAAGTTTACAATGAGCAAGACTTTGTAGCCTATATATGTAATACACATTCTTTAGGCAGCTCATGCTGGAAGATTATACATCCAGGGCAAGTGTGGGCAACTAAGTGATACTGTGTTCAAAATCAAATACTATCTATGTAATGTTACATCACTCTAGAGTGGCACAGTGATAAAACAGAATGCTAGTGGACTAAACCCGACGTGTGGATCCATGGAACAGAAAAGGATATCTAGATGTAAACATATATCTCTGACAGAGAGTCAAAAAAATGTTCCTTGGAGAAAAAACACTCTCTTTAAGGAATAGTACTAGAAAAACTGGGTATCTACATGTAAAAGATGGATATATTTCCCTATCTCTCACATTAAAACAAATAAACTGCAAATAGAGTTAAAGTAAGAAACTCTAAAACTGAAAGAAAAAAACAGTAGTGAAAAATACTCTAAATGAAAATATATAGCAGGGCTTTCTTGATAGCATGTAATCCCTTAGCAAACAAATCAACTAAGAACAAAGGGTAATAGTTATCAACTATACTACTAAGAATGAGTTAATACTGAGATTATCTAAATAAATAAATAAATAAATAAATAAAACCTAAAATTTCCCATAAATGAAAAATCAGTACAATCAGAAAACAAGCTAATGAATTGACCATAACACTCTCACAAGATAAAATGCAAATAGCCAATAAATGTTTTTCAAATTGTTCAGCATTAGCCTTCAGGGAAATGTAAACTAAAACGACATGGAGATTCCATCTCATCCGAGTCATAAATGGTTATCATCATAAAAGCAAATGATAGCAAATACTACTTCGGAATAAAGAACCCTAATTCATTGTTGATTGAGAGTAACTACTATGTCCATTGTAGAAATCACTGTGGATGATTTTTAGAGAACTAAAAGTACAATTCCAATATGACTGAGGAACATTACTCCTAAGTATATTCCAAAGGAACTTTATATTCTAACATGGAGATATTTGAACCTCTGTGTTTATTCCTGCTTTACCAATAACAGTAATGAAATGGAATCAGGTTAAAGATTCATCAACTGATGAATGCATAATGAAAATATGGTATGTATGCACAATCAAATTGTATTTATAAACACTAAATAATACAATCCAATTTTGAGAAAAATTGCTGAGAAGGTGTTATAATAAGTGTAGTTTGTAGCAACAACATTAATTCATTAATTCATTCATATTTTTGTGCTAGGGTCAAGGCCAGGACCTCCTGCATGCAAAGTAATGCTTTATTACTGGTTTATATCCTCACACCCCTTATTAAAACACTATTGGTAAATAAACATATATGTGATTTATTAATTTATTTTTTATGAAATGTGTATTACATCATCAAGTAAACATAATGAGATTCACAGGTGAGTTGGTGAAGCTAGAAAGATATCATCTTGAATGAATAAACCAAGATACAAAGAAACAGACATATGTGTTTTCTCTTATATATGAATGTTAGTTTTGACTATACATGCTACACTCCATATGACCACAGATGTTGGGAAGATTAGGGCTCACTCAAAGAATGGGAAATAGAATATATAGTTATGAAGGGACAGATGGGAGACTGAAGAGAGAAGACTAAATGGAGAGAGAGAAAGAAGCCTAGGAAAGTGAGGGAATATGGGGAGCAGGGACAATTCACACTAAAGGTTATCTGACAGGCCATATAGAAAAGTTCTATTCTATAATTTTGATATAATATATACATATATGGAAAAACTCTAAATGCAGTCACTAAACAATGAAGGAGACCATGTCCCATCTAGTGTCACCAAGTGTTAGAAATATGTTACATATAGTAGAGTTATTGTCTGAAGGGGTTCCAAGGAATAACTGATCATTGCAGAGATATTTCCAAGGCTACTAATTGCTCTCCAAAAAATGATGGTAATGTCCTATTGTTAAAGACAACATGTAGACATCTCTTTGATTATCCCAAATAGGGAGAATAGAGCTGAAGACTAGCCAGAGGCTTCACCACTACTGACTAGTGCTTATTATACAAGACGATATTCTGCATACTTCCAGAGGAGAAAGGGAAACACTAACCTAGCTACAAGTGGTTTAATCTATAATGGCGACCTGCCTTCAAGATTCACTGGTATTATAGTGGCACAAAAATCCTACTACACTATTGGTTGTGTGGGAGCAACCAATCACAATCTGATTGATCTTAAGGCCATATCCATGAGATGCAACACACTAATTTGGCCAAAACCCAAAAGAAAATAGACAATAAGTGCAAATACTAAATTCAGTTTCACTGGAAAAAAATAAGATAAAGTAATTTTATTCTATCATAAATATATTCACTATGGTGCACATTTGAATATTTCTACCAGATGTATTTACACATGTATAGATGAAAGAGTTTGTCAGAGAATATTAACTATTTATAACCTTAAAGGTAAGCCTTCTGGAGATATTAACATGTTTTGAATGAAATTCAAGATTAAAATAAGATACAAAGCTGTAATATTCAAAGACTTTTGTACAGTTGAGTAATGTCTGCCCGTGTAGTACAAATTAAAAGGAAGTGGTGGAGCAAATAAGACAAAGGCCTACTCAGAGTCAGGTAGAGTCTGGTGCTGGATCCTGCGATTACTGTTACACACCACTTCTACTTTACACTTTTCAACAATAATTTTTCATTCCTATAGGAACACTTCTAAACTCCAAGGTGTCTGGAATCTGAACTATTCATTCATTCAGCTGTCTATATGTAGATGGACATCATTATTATTTTATCATATTCTTTGTATTTGGAGACATTTTAGTGTTTAATCTGCTTATGTTCTACTAACATCTCAATATGATTTCATTGAAAATATTATTACAGTATATTTAGTATAACCGGCATATTGTATTAAAAGAGATTGAGCCCAAACTCTGATCCTTTTACTTTAGCCTCTTACATGTAGATATCACAGACTGTGACATTGTGCTTGCTATGCTTGTGTATTTTTAGTTATTTACAGTTGTTCTGTATTTAGTGAGACAGATTATAATTGGCTTTCAAAGCACAAAGACTAGAAAACTGTATCTCACATGTATCTAGGAATAATCCCCACTTCCTGTATTATATGATTTTTAAAAAATCAACTCATAATTATAGGTAACATATAAAAATATTTAATAACTATATATGTGGTCAAAATTCCATGCTCTATCATTATAATAAAATTTCCAGAAATCATACATTTTAATTTTTATGCAATTTGATAATAATTGAAAATTTGTAGTATTATCTTAAAAGCAGATTTCACAAAACATGTACAGAGGAAAACTTTCCTAAAATACTTATGATAAATTAAATGTCAAGTCAACTCTTACAAAGAAGGCTTAGTTTAAGTGGTTAGTTCATGAACATCAGGATGGGGAACAGATAGGCATGGTCCTGGAAGAGTAGGGCTTTTGAAATGACAAAGCTTATGCCTGATGACATACCTCCTCCAACATGGCTACATATCCCAATCCTTCCCAAGCAGTACCATTGACTAGGGACCAAGGATTCGAAGATATAAGCCTATGGGACTACTCTGATTCAAATCACCACACTTATTAAAAGATTTACATAGTTTGGAGTCTAGATGATGGTAGTTTCTTAAGTATAAGTTCTTATGCCCTTTAATTGTCATTGATGAACAAACATTTCTGTAAATCATTTATGCATCTAACATAGTAGATGTGGTTTAGTAAATATAAAAATGATTTACAAGCCAGGTTCTAGAATCTTAAAATGCCTTCATTATAATTCAGATTCATTGACATTAATGTAAAGTAATAATACACATCACTCCAGGAATAAAACTCTTATTTTAAAAGTACATAAATAAAGCTTTTTAATTACCTTATTTTATGCTGTGTCAATCACATCTAAGAAATGACAATAAAGTTTAGGCCTTCATCATTGTTAATAAAGATATTCAGTGTTTATAGTCCACACATGTATTTTTAGTTATATCTGAACAGATACAGCATTAAAATATCAACTTATGACAAGAGATATAATACATGTAGCAAGTTGATTAAATGCATTTTAAAATATACATTAATCATACTTAATTCATCATGTTTTCAAATAAAATACTATCATCTACCTTTGCTGTCATTAAAATTAGTGAGATTGCTTATGAAATGAATGCACGTTAGATAAACACTATTAAATACTGGATAGGTGCATCATGTTACTATGTTGCCCAGCCTACCATATCAGCAAAGAAAATGACCTGAGAAAAATTTAATATATTAACTTAAAAATGATTTAGCTTAGTTAATAAACTGTTTCTATGGAACTTTTTAAGTGTATTTTAATGACTGCAATGCAAATTAACATCAAATTAGCTGTGTATTTTACAGAACTGTGGGAAAAGTGCATACACTGAGTGAGTGGACCTGGATGAGCACAGACATGCCACTTCACCAATCCCCACCACACATCACACTGAGGGGGATGGAAACTAAAGACAAGGCAGAATGGTACATTCCAGTTACATAATGAAGATATGCCAAATACATGGCATTCTCAAGGGTTTCTCCCTATTCTTCCTATGGTGCTCTAGTTTCTCCCGTTTCTTTCTCTTTCATCATTCATCTTTTTTTCCCTTTCTACTATCTCCCTTTCTAGGTATCTAAACCAATTTGTCTTCAGTCACTTTCTTACAGAGAACTTTAAGACCACTCAAATAAAAAAATATAGAGATGATACCTATTCACTTGAATCATCAGAGAAAAATAATTATAACAGGTGAAAACCAATCCTGTGGAAAGGAGATGTTTGGATTTCTAGAACTGCTATATTACAATATTCCAAAATTTCTGACGTATTCTAACAAACCAAAGGCCCAGGAGCTGATAGAAACAAGCAGAAGTGCTTTTGAAGATATTCAGATAATGAGCTACAAGAGAAATATTTGAATTAATTAAAAAAATTGTTGTTAGTTAACTAATGCAGTCCTTAAACAAAATAAAGAATCTTGTACAAACAGTATGTCAGTAACAAAACAAAACCGCTCAAAATTAAGTATAAGATCACAGTATTTTCACAGGGAACTACAACCATAGATCTGAGAAAGGAGACGATACAATCAGCAAAAATAAAAATGGTGAGAGAGAAAGACAACAATAATTGTAAATGAATACATCCTAAAATACAGCATACAGCAGCCAACCTGACACACCATCTACTTACAAAAAGACATAGAAAAAAGCATCAGAAGGTTTACTTGAAGTAATACTGTCCCAAAGTCCCCAGTGTTTCTGACAGAATATCATTCAAATGCCAGACACATCTTGAGGACCAGTGTCCAGACCCCACCAAACCACATCAAAAGCCAGGTAGCTCACACTTGTAATCTAAGTAATAGAGAGGAAGAGCTGAGAGGATGCTTGAGACTTGCAGGCCAGCCACCCAGGTTAATCGGTGATCTCCAGATTCAGTGAGAGCTCTCAAATGAAGAGATAAAATAGAGAGTGACACAAGAAGACAGCACATGTGAATTTCAGGCCTCTAGCAGATGCATACATGTCCACATAAACATGGACACTGGACAAATACAGTCACGTAAAAAATCTAACTGACTAAAATAGATCAATAAATCTAATGTCATCTAAGAACTTTAGAAAAAATTCAAAGAAATACTCAATGAAAAAATTTTAAAGAATACAGAACATTTCTATTATCAGGAAAACTGAAGTAGTTCTTCAGTGCCCTCTGATTTCTCTGAGGCACCACATATGTCAGAATGTATCGCATCGTCAGGGCTGATTAATTGCCTGCTGACGATCCTGGATCTGACAAAACATTTCCTTGAAACAAAAGAAAGATTAATACATTTAAAGCTAAGTTTGATGTTAACTGAGTTGTATAACAAGAGAGAGGATCACCGTTAATTCACAAACTTACGTTGAATAAGAATGTGAATAATGATAATCCTATAGGTAACTGTAAAACTAAGCTCTGTTTCTCATACTTAACAATTTTACTCACATTTTGTCTTACATGGCTTTAAATGGAATCATTTTACAAGATGCAAAATGGTATTGATAAAGAAACTCTTTGTAATGACCACAAGCATAAGAGCATTCTGAACAGAAAAGATGGTTTTTATGGAATACTTAATTAAACTACTCATAGTTTAATGTGGACTTTATTAGCTAACATTTAAAACTATTGCAGTATTAAACACAAGTCAAAAATATTTTAAAATAAATAAATTAATGAAATCAGTACATATGAAATATAAATCAAACTCACACACACACACACACATACACATAAAAAAGAAAGTTGTAAAGGAACAATTACAAAAAGAACAGAAAAATGAAAACAAACAGTAATTGTAGAAATAACAGCTTATTACAACTATATTGGTCAAGTTAATGTATATTTAGCTAAACAAAGAAAGATATTAGCCAAAATAAAATGCAAAATGATTATACACTTGTGGGAACCAATATTCCCTGATTCTTCCTTTTTAAAAATGTTTCCATGTTGACAGTGTTACCTGGGTAATGTTTCAGATTTAGCAAAGAGAATGCTGAATTGTGGATATATTTAACTTAAGTTTACAAGAAAAAATTTACATGGCACCTATTTCTTGTATGAATGGAAAATTTGTCATTAGGTTTTGAGTCTAAGCATGGGTTTCAGAAATCCTTTGGCTTGCAGTCTCTGCACAGAGGATTTTACAGTACTCTTGGCATGAATGTGGGCTGTGGTGCATGGCAGGGGGACATGGGGAGAAAAAGAGAAGTGAGTGTAGCCAAAAACCAGTTGGTGAAAGTTCTTCTTAATATCAAACATATAAAATGCATTCCTTATCCACACCTAGTCAAAACAGAAGTTCTTCCTGCGGTGCAAAGCATTACAGTTGCTCTGTGTGATTTCTGATAGAAAATTTTCACAAACACTCACTATAGTATTTGTTCATATGACCCAAATATGAAGCCAGCTGAAGATAGCATATACTTTTGTTCATGGCTTAACATATTTTAAAGTTTCCAACTACTGATTATAAAAGACGTTTAGATTAAGTGCAATAGGAAGGATTAGGCCAACTTTCTAGTCCCTAAGTAGATTAAAAAAATACTATCAAATTGATGTGTATTGATTCACATGAAGAATTAATCAGAGAGCATGCAGCCCCAAACAGAAGGAGAGTATAAAAGCAGAGAAAAGAGGAGTTTATGAAAACACGGTGTTATATTTTTCAAAAATTATGTTTACTTTAACTTGTTTCATTTGTTTACTTGCTTATTATTTCTTTTGGGAGACAGAGTGCTTTGGTGTAGGATATATATGCCAAATGACAATTTGGGGGAGTCAATTCTCTCTTTACACATGTGGGTCCCAGAAATGGAACTCAGGTCATCAGCAAGTACCTTTATCTGTTGGACCATCTGGCCCACCAAATTATTAACTTTTGAGGGGATAAATAATGTTTTCTCAAATGTATCTGAATTTTCATTACTGGATGTGTACCTGTTACTTTATTTGTTGAAATAGAATTTACAATGTGATTAACTAAGGTCTTTGAATGGACATTCTTCTGGTTTTCCAGGTCACCCCTCAATATAGTCATGTGTTTCTTTAGAGGGTATAGGCATAATATGATCTGACAAACAAAAGATTTTAGAAAAACTATGATTTCCAAAGTAGTTGTACCAGTTTTCAATCCCACCAGCAATGGAAGCGTGCTTCTCTTTCTCTACATCCTTGCCAGCATCTGCTGTCAGCTGAGTTTTTTTCTTTGTTAATAATTTTTCCCAATCTGCTTTTATACCACTTTAATTAAGTACAAGTATTAAGGTCAGTTCTAGGTTGAGGAACAAGCAATACAATAGATGCAAATAGTCAAGAAACAAGGAAGACAATAAACACAAATAGTCAAAGAACTAACAAGGCAATAAACAAAGTCCTATGATCACTCCTGTGATCACTGTTTCTAAGTGATCATCGGAATGACAAAAATATCTGAGCCTACTTCCCTGTCCTAACCCAAAGTCATTTTCGTGCCTTTTTTATCTTAGCCATTCTGATTGATATAAAGTGGAATTTTAGGGTCATTTTGAATTGCATTTACCTGATGGCTATGGATGTTGAACACTTCTTTTGGTGCTTCTTGACCATTTGAGATCGCATAGTTGAAAATTCTCTGTTTAGCTATGTAGCCCATTTTTAATTGGGTTATTTGATTTTCTGGAGTCCAACTTCTTGAGTTCTTTGTATATTTTGCATATTAGCCTTCTATCAAATATCTAGAGTGACACCAAGATATATTATATTATTTGTAAGTATTGTGAAGACTGTTGTTTCCCCAGTTTCTCTCTCAGCCCATTTATCCTTTGTACAGAGAAGGATAATGATTTGTTTGACTTAATTTTTTTTTTATCCAGCTACTTGACTAATTTTTTTTTTGAACATGAAATGCTTTTTTATAGCATGTTTTACAAGGGGAGGGGGTAAGAGGGGCCAGGTGGTGGAAAAGTACAAAATCTTCTTGGCCTGTGCCTTGAAACATGTCATGGTCTATACGGTACACTGCCTTGAATTATGATCTACCTGCTGTTCTTCAGAAGATATGGTACACTGCTTGAGTTATGGTCTCCCTGCTTTTCTTAAGAAGATATGGTACTCTGCTTTGAGTCTATCTGCAGTTGCTAAGCAGGATCTTGCAGTTGCCAAGCTTCAGAGGACATTGTGCAGGTGGGGAAAGGTAGGGGGTGAGGGTAAGGGCGAGGGTCCTGGCTTCTGGCATCTCCCCCTTCTCTGTTTAGTTAGAGAAGGCATCTTATGATCAATCCCAACTATGTGAATTTTGAATTTGGATGTCTAATTATGGGGGGGTCTTAGACAAGTTCACAACCCCAAAACTTTGATGTGAGATGAGTCACATCGATGGTCGAAGGCTTTAGGCTGTCGACGATGGGCAACGTCAAGGGACTCCGATGTGGGTGAAAGGAGGGTGAGAGCCCTGTCTTAGGCCATGTAGGCTGCACCCACTCCCAGCACCATGCACTCCTTTTCGGCTGCTTTGGGTGGGCCCCTGGGAAGTGGACCTACAATAATCCCGTCATTGGGCTAACTCACAGCCATCCTAGTCTCTTGTAAATGTTCAAGTTACCAACCATTTGTCAGTTTGGGGTGTAATATTGTCATAAAGGAAGGCTCCCCAATGTTAGCGGCCATATCAAGGGTGGCCTTGGTTTAGTAAAAAGCCAATTTTTGTTGGGGTGATCAAGAGGCCAAGCTCTCTAGCGAGAGAAACGAGGGCAAAGCCAGGCATACCAGGAACTCTTCTGGAGGGCGTGGAAGTCTAGGGGTCAACCGTAGGGGGAGGCAGGGGAGCTGGCAGCTGTGTCAGTCTCCTGTGGAGTCACTTCTGGATCCTCTTCAATTTTCAGCTGAGGGTAATGAACTTCAACCGTCTTCTTGATGGCAGCATCAACCTGGTTCCGTGGACAACAGGTCGCGGGCGACGACCTCTGTCTCGCTCAATCTTGATGTCGTGTGCACATCCTCTTAATGAGGGTCCGTCCGAGGGGTCCGTGCCTCGAGCCCCATGTCTCAATTAGGCAACAAAAGGAGGTCAAAGGGATACAAATTGGAAAGGAAGAAGTCAAAATATCACTATTTGCAGATGATATGATAGTATACTTAAGTGACCCCAAAACTTCCAGCAGAGAACTCCTAAACCTGATAAACAACTTTAGCAAAGTGGCTGGATATAAAATTAACTCAAGCAAATCAGTAGCTTTCCTCTACTCAAAAGATAAACTGGGTGAGAAAGACATTATAGAAATGACACCCTTCAAAATAATCACAGATAATATAAAATACCTTGGTGTGAACCTAACCAAGCAAGTAAAAGACCTGTATGACAAGAACTTCATTCCCCTGAAGAAAGAAATCGAAGCAGATCTCAGAAGATGGAAAGATCTCCCATGCTCATGGATTGGAAGGATTAATATAGTAAAAATGGCTATTTTGCCAAAAGCCATCGACAGATTTAATGCAATCCCCATCAAAATTCCCACTCAATTCTTCTCAGAGATAGAAAGAGCAATCTTAAAATTTATTTGGAATAACAAAAAACCCAGGATTGCGAAAACTACTCTCAGCAATAAAAGAACTTCTGGAGCAATCACCATCCCCGACTTCAAGCTGTACTATAAAGCAATAGTGATAAAAACTGCATGGTATTGGAACAGAGACAGGCAGGAGGATCAGTGGAATAGAATAGAAGACCCAGAAATGAACCCCCATACCTATGGTCACTTGATCTTTGACTAAATTATTTTATAAGCTGCAATTACCCAGTAGAATTATTGGCATGACTTCATATTATCATATCACCTGCAAATAGTGATACTTTGATTCTTCCTTTTTAATATATACCCCTTTACCTCCTTTTGTTGTCTGATTGTTCTAGCTAGAACTTCAAGTGATAGATTGAATAGATAGGGAGAGAATCGGCAGCCTCGTCTTGTCCCTGATTTTAGTGTGATTGCTTCAAGTTTCTCATTTAATTTGATGTTAGTTGTTGGTTTGCTGCATATTGCTTTTATTCTCTTTAGGTATGGGCCTTGACTTCCTAATCTCTCCAATACTTGTAACGTGAAGGGGTGTTGTATTTTGTCAAAGGCTATTTAAGCATCTAATGAGATGATCATGTGATTTTTTCTTTGAGTTTGTTTCTATAGTGTATTACATTGATGAATTTTCATATATTGAACCATGCTTGCATCCTTGGGGTGAAGCCTAATTGATCTTGGTGAATGATCATTTTAATGTATTCTTGTATTTAGTTTGTGAGAATTATATTGAATATTTTTACACTGATATTCATAAGCAAGATTGCTCTGAAGTTCTTTTTATTTTGGGGTCATTGTGTGTTTTATGTATTGGAGTAAATACTGTTTCATAGAGTGAAGTAGGTAGTGTTCCTTCTGTTTCTATTTTGAGTAATGGTTTGAGGAGTACTGATATTATATCTTCTTTGAAGATCTGATAGAATTCTGCACTCAACAAAACTGCAAAACATAATAAGTGGATAGTGACAAAAATATTCAGAATACTCATGATACAACACTCAGACCATAAGAAGTGTAGCAGGAAGGAAGGAAGGCCCAAGTATGCATGCTTTAATCTCACCTAGAAGTGGGCACAAAATATTCTTGGGAGACAGATAGAGAGAGGGACCTAGGTGGGAATGAAGACAGGGAGGGGAAAAAGAGGGGACAGGATTAGGTATGAGGGGAGACAGGAGAGAAGTCCAGAGAGCCAAGATAATGAATAGAAATATGCAGCAGAGTGGGGTGGGGAATTGGAAGAACCACTAGAAAGTCTCAGGATCCAATGGGGATGACATTAGCCAAATGCCCAACAGAGGGTAAATAGAACCTGAAGAGACAGCCTCCAGTAGAGAGAAATGGCCCCCAGTTGAGGGATGGGGCCACCCACCCCTCTGAAAACTTTTAATCCAGAATTGTTACTGTCTAAAGGAAATGCAAGGACAAAAATAATGGAGCAGAAACTGAAGGAAGGGCTATCTAGAGATCACTCCAACTTGGGATACATCCCATGTGCAGAGCAAACACCAAACCCTTGCACTATTGCTGAAGCCAAGATATGCTTACAGACAGGATCTCAAAATGGCTGTCCTCTGAGAGGCTCTGCCAGCACCTGACTGAGACAGATGCAAATACTTAAAGATGACCATTGGAGTGAGCCTGCAGACCCCTATAGAAGAGTTAGGGGAAGAACTGACTGAGCAGAAGGGGACTTCAATCCCATAGGATGAACAACAGTATCAACTAACTGGACCCATAAGAATATCCAGGAACTAAGTCACCAGCCAAAGAGCATATATAGGCTGGTCCTTGACCCACTACTACATATGTTGCAGAGGACTGCCTTCTATGGCCTCAGTGGGAAGGAATGTGCTTGGTCTGGTGGAAGCTTAATGCCCCCAGATAAGAGGGACAAGGTGAGAATGAGTGGGTGGGGGAGCACCCTCTTAATGGCAAAGGTGAGGAGATTGGAGTGGGGGGTTCATGGAGGGGGAACACAGGTAGGGAGACAACATTTGAAATGTAAATAAATAAAATAATAAAACTCATAAAGAAAAACTATGAAATCACTCTAATGTGAGATTTACGGTGAACTACAGTGCTGTCCTTAGGAATGAAACCAATGCCATTCAATTCCAGAGGCAGAAGAGACTATATAATAAATTATCCCTACAGCTTCCAGAGAAGTAAAGACACTGTTGCAACATTGACATTAGTGTGAAACTGATTTGACTTTCTGGCCTCCAAAATTGTAAAAGAATAAATTTGCAGTGTTTGAGATTTTATTTGTGATTCATATTACTTTATTAGAAAAGACATAGAAATTGCTATGTCCCAATAAAATGTGTATAATCCTGGAGTTTAATTTCCCTTTCAAAATTTTTAGTTGCATTTCAAGTTGATAAAAAATTGGTTTAAAATTTGTACATGTTTGTCTTTCTATCAATGTGTTCACACTTTCAATTTTAAAACAATATATAATATTCAAATATCTTTTTTGTCAGTTTAGTAATTTTAGTAGCATAACAAATTTAATAAATTTTAAACATGTCATATAACTCTAGTCATAGAAGAAAGAGTATAGAAGTTAGGCTATGTTATCATAAGTACGTATGTTTTTCAATAGTCTCTTATGAGAATGAAAAGAGCAATTAGGTGTGAATATATGCAGTATATAAAGTTGGCCAATTATATCAATCTCTTCAGATGAGAATTTGTAGCCAGTCTTGCTGTATCTCGTATAAGTTCATCTCAAATGATTGAGTCTTTATTGAAATCATGCAATGATTAGTCATCCCCCAAGACATCTGTGATATTATTGCACAATTGGTCATGATTTTCTTGGCCAGTAGTTACTATATAGCTTAAGATCCATAACTTGATAGTATTCTCAATAGTTTTATCATCTTTCATCATGTTTATTATCTTCTGACATTATGAAGCTAAACATTGGAAAAAGTTCCCAGGTCAAGAGTAGCATAATTTCTACATGTCTTGTTTCTTAATTATGTGTTGTATTCTAAAGTAGGTTGTCATCCTCAAATTCTAACTAAGAAACAATGAATGACCTTTATTGTTTGGGGAGTCTCTTCATGTCTACAACCAAAAAACCAGCATTAATATGGCACAAACCTGGCATTGAAGATAAGGTGTTATGTTTTATTGCTGTGAAGAGATACCATGACCTAAGTAGCTCTTTAAAGGACAACATTTAACTGAGGCTGGCTTACAGTTTCAGAGGATCAGTTCATTATCATCATAGGAGGAAACATGGCAGTGTGCAGACAGGCATAATGCTGTTCAAGGAGCTAAAATTTCTGCATCTTGATTTGCAGGCATCCAGGAAAAGACTGTCTCCAGCAGGGGGTTGAGCAATAGGAGCCTTCAATGCTCTCTCACAAAGTGATGCAATTCCTCCAAAAGGCCACACCAATCCCAACAAGGCCACACCTACTTATAGTAACACTTTCCATGGGCCAAGCATACTCAAACAACCACATTTGACTTGTAGGTGGAGTACTCTTCCCCCATGTAGGTTAATTGCTATTTAATAATTATAGATGTGTATTTTTACAAAGGTTATAAATTATTATAAATCATTATGGAATTTTCTAACATTTGTAATGTTATTTATTCTCACCCTTTGCTTTACCCTCGCATCTTGGGAAGGGTGCAGCTATGTAGTGTCTTCTGAAGTTGAAAGGAATATCATGTCCATATTGTCTGAACAGCTATGGCTACATGTGGTCAAAACAGCCAACACTGTAACATGGATGGGCAAAAAGCTCACAATATCTTACTATTCCATAAGACACTCAAGACATTCCATAGTAACTGCTGGAGGGTAGTGCAGTTTTACCCAAGAATGTTCACAAGTTGCTTAAATCCCAGTGGTCAGCCCTATAGCTATGTATTCATTGGCAACACTAACTGGACTATGTAGATTATAAAAACTTAAGTACTTTTCTAAAAAAAATAATAGAAGTCATAAATATGAGAGGAGGAGAAAAGGATACGTGTATTGGAAACCTAGAAGGAGTTTGAGGGGAGATGTAAGGAATGGAGATAATCAAAATAGATTGTTCTCTTATATGAAATTAGCCATGAATTAAAGTATTCTAAAACAAAAAACAAAAACATTATAGCACACTTATCACATACACACATACACACACCAAAAGGATTAATAAATTTAGAGAATCATATTCAGTTTGCATTTAGCTAGTCAGGGAATGTAATTTGAGATTAATATAGAGCCTGTAGTGGTGCCACATGCCTGAAATCTCAGCATTCCAGAATATGAGGCAGAATGAACTTGAAAATGGACTTGAAAACCAGCATGTATTACTATCTGAAATAATGTGAAAGCCACATGAACATTAAACAAGAAAAAAATAACAGGAAACAAAAACAAAAGTCCCCATATATTCCAAAACTGTATAAACACTGCAGTCTCTACAACATAGCTAAAGAAAAAAGCACTAAAACTATCTATCATTTGATAAGGTTATGGGAGGAATTACAACGTGCACACCAAGCTTACTGAAAACAATTCAAAAGTCTAAAATGATCTTTCATACACTTAAATACACACACTCATACAAACACAGACACATGCATATGTATTATACAACATTAAATCTTATAAGTATATTCCAAAATGAAACATAGTATTAATGAAAAGAACAACAATGTTTGCAACAGCATTAATCACAATAGCAAAAATTTTCTTCAATGCTGAGAATAAATAATCTAAATAAAGAAAAATTATTATTTCCAAATCATTTTTTAATAAGAGAAACCAGGCATGAATGAATATATTTCCATTGGTGCAGAATACAAAAGCAGGGAAAACCAATTTGTGACATTACCGCTCATGTCAATTTGCCACAAAAATGGAGGGAAGAAAAAAGAAACTCCAGGTGAGTTCTTAATTTATGTGCTGACTACAACTGGTAAGATTGATTGCAAAACCTCATTATGGTTTTACTTACAAGCAGTTTATGATATTTCACTTTAAGGAAAGCTCTAAGAATGTGTTTATATCACTGAAGTCAATTCTTATTTACCATGCAGTGTGAGAAAATAGAAACATAGATAAGACAGCCTATTGTATCCATGGCTCCTGCCTATCGTTTGGTTTTTCATTCATTCATTGTATTTGGCTATGACTCAATGGAGTCTACACTACCAAATGCCACAATGATATAGTACAGAACATTTAGTTCAAACACTGGATTTTGATTGGAAGAGAGCAGTTCTCTAAAGAAATCAGTTTGTTAAAAACTCATGATTTAACTATTTGACTATAAGACAACAAATAATGAAGATTTCTTACATGGAAAATAAGTTAAAAGCTACTGGCTCAGCGCATTCTCTAGATCAAATCATCTGCTTCAATGTTTCCTAACTCTTATGTGTTTTTGTTTTCTTCACTCAAGAGAAGGTGTATTGTTGTGAAACAAATGCTGAGCACAGAACATCCCTTCATCAGTATCACCTAATTCTATGTCAATGGTTTTTGACACTGTTTTTTGGTCCAGTTATTCCAAAACTATATGGCTATCCTTAAATTGCTTACTAGTTAAATTTTCAGAATAAATTGTACAATTATTCAGGTAAGTCACAGAGAAGGTCAAAGAATTCTGTTTATCCCCAGGGTTTGATCGTTCTTATCTATGTTCTGAAAAGCTTCAAGATTTTCAAAGAAGTAAAATCTAATCTTGATGGATGCACAATGTGCTTGCTTTAGAGAAAGGTTTTGGTCCTACTCAGTAACTCTAGTATGTGTGCTTACCCAGATCTCATCCATTTCCCAATAAGACCTACGACATCTCCTGCCCTGGAAGTTCAGTTTATCTCAGTTAGAGTTTGGCAAACAGCTACTTTTAGTTAAGACCTTACAGTAACTGTTTGGTTCTTTTCTTGAACCCCTACATGACTTCTCTGATTTGGACTAATCTGAAATTGGAGGTTTTACAACACTGGTTCTCCATCTTCCTAACTCTGAGACCTTTAAATACAGTTCCTCATGATATGGTAACACCAATCATAAAATTACTTTGTTGCTACTTTATAACTGTAATTGTGCTACTGTTTTGAATCATAATGTAATTATCTAATTGTCAGGATATGAGATGAAAGGGTCATCTGATCTCCAAATGGGTCACGACCCACAGGTTGAGAACCACTACTTTAGAGACTGATGTGCCTGTATTAGCCTAGATTAGTGACATATGTTTGTCAAGCTTTATTAGCACTTTCCTTTCCTCATCTGTATGGGAACTTTATTTAAACTATTTTATCTAAGCTTATAAAATACTCAGTCACAATAGGACTTTTTCAAAATGTTTTCAGTTTAATTTTTCCCTTCTCACATTCCATTTTCTGTATTTTAAACTCTATATTTGATTCCCTCATATTTATTATTAATTAATTAAATTGTTATTATTTATTATTGTACTATTTACTCCTCCTCATATTTCATCCTCTACCTGGTTTTCTATACACCCTACCCTTATTAAATCCTTCCTTTTACAAGTTCTCCTTTATGCCTTGTAAACTCTATATTTGATTCATTCTCCTTGGAAGATCCCCTCTCCAAGTATGGTCCTTTTCAAAAAACAATTTTATTTTAATAAAATCAAAATATGTGAAGACTCATTTATTCTAAGTCAAGGCCATCATTTCATCTTAACAAAATAGAATATACTAAAAGAGCCACCAACACTTTTATATTAACAGCAAATTTCACATATTTTTACATTAAGGCCTAAATAATTTTGGAAATTTTTAGTGGAGAGCTGTTATTATATTTTCAAAAATAGAAACTGAAAATTGTATCCCCACTGTACTCACTGTTTCAACATTTATCTCAGAAAATGATGATCATAACCTCTGTGAAAGAACTGAATATCATAACTAAAGATATACCTATTCCATTTTTAATGTAAATATATACATCTGTACACCAATCATTTATACTTCTCTGTGTATGTGCTGTCCACATGAGTAACAAGTTCATGTGGATGTGTGAGTGTGTTCACATGTACATGTACACACATGCATGCAGAGGTAAAATGTCAATGTTGGGTGTCTCTTATTCTTTTCATTCTTATTTTTAAACAGCTTTTCAGGGAAGTGGAGCTCAACAATTCAGAAAGACTGTATCAGTAGCTCCAGCATTTCCCTCATCTTTACCCATCCAGTGCTAGGATTTCAAGTATAAGTACCATATGAAAAACAGGCCTGGAGTTTACATGGATAGTAGGGATCCAGACTCAGGTCTTTGTGTACTGGTGAAAAGCACTATAGCAACTGGGCCATCTCCTCTATTGTACTGTTTGCAATTCATTTGTAAAAAATAGTCTCTGTATCTTATTGTTCAGTGTTATAAGACTGAATTTGGGTGGGTGGGTAGGGAGCACTCTCTCAAAGACAAAAGGGAGGGGGATGGGATGGCTAAGTTTGTGGAGGGGTGACCAGGAATGGGGATAACACATGCCCAGCAGGGCCCTCCACTCTTATATATTCAGCTAAAGCCCTGGATCACTCCCTAAGTGCTCCCAGGCTGGTGGTTTAGACCCTGGAAGCTGTGGTTGGTTGGTATTGTTGCTCTCCTCATGGTGCCACAAATCCTTTCAGCTCCTGCAGTCTTCACTCTGACTCCTCGATTGAGAACCCCATGATCAGTTCAATGGCTAGTTGAGAGCATCTGCCTCTGAATATGTCAGAATCTTGAAGACCTCTGAGGAGACATCCATATCAGGCTCTTATCAGCATGCACTTCCTGACTTCCACATCAGCATCTACCTTTGGTGACTGCACATGGGATAGATACTCAGGTGGAGGAGTCTTCAGACAGCCCCTCCTTCAGTTTCTGTCCCTCACTTTGTCTCAATATTTGCTCCCTTGAGTATTTTGTTGTTCCTTCTAAGAAGGACCAAATCAACCACACTTGGTCTTCCTTCTTTATGAGCTTCATGTGGCCTGTGAGTTGAATCTTGGGCATTTCAAGGCTCTGGGCTAATATCCAATAATCAGTGAGTGAATACCATGTGTGTTCTTTTGTGATTGGCTTACCTCACTCAGGATGATAATTTCTAGTTCCATCCATTTACCTAGGAATTTCTCGAATTCATTGTTTTTAATAGCTGAGTAATACTCCATTGTGTAAATGTACCACATTTTTTGAATCCATTCCTCAATTGAAGGACATCTGGGTTCTTTCCAGCTTCTGGCTATTATAAATAAAGCTGCTATGAACATAGTTGAGCATATGTTCTTGTTATATGTTCGAGCATCTTCTGGGTATATGCCTAGGAGTAGTATAGCTGGATCCTCAGGTAATGCTGTGCCCAATTTTCTTATGAGCCGCCACACTGATTTCCAAAGTGGTTGCACCATCTTGCAGTCCCACCAACAATGGAGGAGTGTTCCACTTTCTCCACTCTCTCGCCAGCATCTGCTATCACCTGAGTTTTTCATCTTAGCCATTCTGACTGGTGTGAGATGGAATCTCAGGGTTGTTTTGATTTGCATTTTCCTGACGACTAAGGATGCTGAACATTTCTTTAGGTGCTTCTGGGCCATTCGAGTTTCTTCCATTGAAAATTCTTTGTTAAGCTCTATACCCCATTTTTTAATAGGGTAATTTGGTTGTCTGGAGTCTAATTTCTTGAGTTCTTTGTATATATTGGATATTAGCCTTCTATCAGATAAAGGATTGGTAAAGATCTTTTCCCAATTTGTTGGTTGTCGTTTTGTCCTATTGACAGTGTCCTTTGCCTTACAGGAACTTTGCAATTTTATGAAGTCCCATTTCTCAATTCTTGATCTTAGAGCATATGTCATTGCAGTTCTGTTCAGGAACTTTTCCCCTCTGCCCAAGTATTTGAGGCTCTTCCCCACCTTCTCTTCTATTAGTTTCACTGTATCTGGTTTTATGTGGAGGTTCTTTATCCACTTAGACTTGAGCTTTGTACAAGGGGATAAGAATGGATCAATTTTCATTCTTCTACATGTTGTCCTCCAGTTGAACCAGCACCATTTGTTGAAAATTCTGTCCTTTTTCCACTGGACAGTTTTAGCTCCTTTGTCAAAGATCAAGTGACCATAGGAGTGTGGGTTCATTTCTGGGTCTTCAATTCTATTCCATTGATCTTCCTGCCTGTCTCTGTACCAATAGCAATAGTTTTTATCACTATTGCTCTGTAGTACAGCTTGAGGTCAGGGATGGTGATTCCTCCCGAAGTTCTTTTATTGTTGAGAATAGTTTTCGCTACCCTGGGTATTTTGTTATTCCCTATGAATTTGAGAATTTCCTTTTCTAACTCTGTGAAGAATTGAGTTGGGATTTTAATGGGGATTGCATTGAATCTGTAGATTGCTTTTGACAAGATGGCCATTTTTATTATATTAATCCTGCCAATCCATGAGCATGGGAGATACAAAAATCAATAACAATAATAAAAAGTAGAAAATGTGTTCATAATGAAAAGCATTAGTTAATGTAATTTATTTGTGCAAGAAGTTTTAAAGCAAGAAACTCTGAGTCCTTCATTACAGTTATCAACCCAATGAATAGATAGCAAGCCAATAAGTTAAGACCTCTATTTTGAGTTCACATGTGGCAGACAAATATATAGTCAGTGACAGAAGTAATGATACAGAAAGTAACTTGTTTCTTGCCTCTTAGAACCACCTTCATTGTGTTCAAAGGTTTAGTATGTTGTGATTTCATTTTCATTTAATTCTAAAAACATTTTATTTCCTTCTTAATTTTTCTTCCTGACTCAGTTTTCATTTAGTGGTGAGTGGATAAATTTCCATTAGATTGTAGCCTTTTTGTTGTTTTTAATCACTAGTTTTAATCCATGATGGTCAGATAGACCTCAAGGAGTTATTTCAGTTTTCTTATATCTTTTGAGGTGTACTTTGTGTAATAGTGTTTTATCAAACTTGAATCAAATTACAAGAGCTATTGAGAAGAAATTTTACTATTTAGTGTTTTGGTAGACTGTGCAATAGTCATTTTCTAGGTCTGTTATATTTGTGATAATTGTTAATTTCAACATCTCTCCATTTAGTTTTTGTCTGGATAACATGTCTTGGTGGGATGGTGGTATTGATGTCATCTTGGAAGTTGAGTCCTCTTTTGCTACTGTTAATGAATATGTGGTATCTTTTCCTAACTTTTTTGATTAGCTTTTGCTTGAAGTCTATTTTGTCAACTATTAAAACACCTACACTTGAATGCGTCTTGTATTTATTTGCTTGGAATATCCTTTTCCTTCTTTTTACCCTGTAGTGAGATCTTTACCTGATGGTGAATTATATTTCTTTGATGGAGTAGAAGGATGGATTCTGTTTTCTAACTCAATTTATTAGCTTACATATTTAATTATTTAGAACATCAACATGGAGAATAATCAATGAACAGTATTTATTAGTTCCCATTATTCTCTTGTTTAGTGTGGGCTATCTCACCACCCCTCTCTTTTAATTTACTCATCTGAGATTATTTATTCCTTGTGTTTCCTTGTGTGTAGTTAATCTTTTTAGGTTGACGTTTTCATTCTAGCATCTTCTGATAAGCTAGTCTGTTAGGAAGAAAGTATCAAAATTTACTCTCACTATAGAATATTTTTCTTTCTTTGCAGATTGCGGTTGATAGTTTTGCTGGTTATAATAGTCTTTGCTGGTCTCTATAGTCTCTCATGTAGAACACTATTCAGGCCATTTTGCTTTTCAGAATCTCCACTGAAAAATTTGTCCCTGCTTCTCAGTGGCCTCTCACTGGCTGAGGCACTCTGAACTCTCACCTGTGGGGTAGCACTTGGGAGAGCAGGTCCTGTGTCTTGACCTGGCAGCATACTAGAGCTGGACCTGGTGTCAGGACTACAGGTGAGCCAGGCATGAGGGTGAGAGCATGGGATTGTTGGCCCTGTGACTCCTCTCCCTTCTGATGTGGTATATGTGTGTGTGTATATGGAATGGGATCTCCTCCCCCCCTCACTACTTGCCACCTGAGAGAGCTGTACCAAAGGCCATGAGAGCAGGAGAACTTTACTTAACCCTCACTGTTGGGAGTCCAGGGCCCTACACCTTGTTTGGGCAACAAAATGGAGCTGGCCCTGATGGTGAATGCACAGATGAACTGGCCCCAAGGGTGAGAGTGGGAGACCTAGCCTAGCTGTTTTCAAGCTGCAGCACTTAGGAGTGTGAACAGTAGAGTAGAGCTGGATATATATATATATATATATATATATTTGCTGCAGGTAAGCCACCCAGAGGACCTGAGTTCACAGCAGCTGACCCTGCCTCTTGCAGATGGCAGCATGGATTGGCTAGCAGGAAGAGTGAGGGAGAGCTCATGATGTGAGTATAGATAAGAGACAGCCACCTCTGCTAACACTCAGGCCTAGATCCAGGGCTTTGAGTTGGTCCACCACAATATCTACATCATCTGATAACTGTTTGAGTACATGAAAGGGCTTTTCCTACCCGTTGAGGAACTCCATGATACCCAGCAACAACAGGATAACTAGGGTAAGTCCTGATGAGGAGCCAACATTGATGGTGTCACAGAAGCTAGAGACCTCAGACCTCACCAAAGACTCATTAAGATAAATATTCAAAAATGATGTGTGGATAGAGGGGTATATTTTAAGAGACACTATGGCTTCCATGAGAAGATTTTGAGACTTTATTTTTTCATTTGTTTGGGTAATTTTTATTTTGCAAGGATAGAGGGCAGGATGATGACTGGGAATCAGGTACATGATGTGAAACTCAAAAAGAAACCTCCAAAGCAAAACAAACAAACAAACAAAACAACAACAAAAACCCCACTATTCACCCCATATAAGGCAAAAATTATAGACAAAACAAATGGCTGCATGTAGAACCATCTAACTGTATCAGTGAGATTACTGGAGTTGTTTACCATATTGTGCAGGAAGGATTTCTACAGGAACATTAAATAATCAAAGGCAGCTGTGTGTCTGAAAATCCCCACCACATGAGTGATTACTCATGAATGCTGTATCTCTGGAGTTCTTTGTGTAAATTCCATGCAGCTCAGCTAGCTGGCCAGTGTCTCATTTTCTCAAGAGTTCATCCTGCTTATAAAATCTTATGTCTAATCTTATTGTATCTTGTTATGCTGTGTTCAGTAGTTATCCCTGGGAGGGCTGCTCTTGATTTTTGAAGGGAATGGGAGGAGAAATGGATCTGGGGAAGTGGTGTAGGGGAGTGTCTGAGTTTCATTGCTGAGAAGAGACACCATGACCAAGGTAACTCACAATTGCAAACATTTAATTGGGGCTGGCTTACACTATCAAAGGTTCAGTCCATTAGCATCATGGTGGAAAGCATGATATCATGCAGGCAAACTTGCTGCTGAAGGAGCTGAGAGTTCTACACCTTGATCTGAAGGCAACCAGTAAGAGAATATCTTCTTCAGGTAGCCAGAAAGAAGATCTGCATCATACTGACTAGACTTGAGAATAGTTATGAGATATTTAAACATATATTTAAGCCACCACAGGGAAGGACTGAGAGGAGATTAAAGAGGGGAAATTTCAGTTGAGATGTAATATGTGAAAGAAGAATAAAAGAATAAAAACCATAAAAAATCTTTTGATCTCATTATCATTCATTTCAATTCCACTCATCATTAACCCCTATTATTGTGAACAAATATTACTTTGCCCTCACTTATTTCTCTCACCATTGTTATAATGTTTGAATGAAGTAATATATTACCTCATTTATAAGGCTTACTCAGAATTTTAAAATGAAAATAAGTTATAAGCTACAGTTTCAGAAAGATCTTTCATGAGATTTGACAGTAATCTAAACTACGGAACTTCATTGTGAAATCATATTATTTCTAAAATTGATTATGTATCATAAAGAGGCAATTGAACCCTGAAACCTTCTTGACAGGTAGCTGTGTGGTGAGATTTCTTTTTCTATTATAACCCTTGAAACTGAGGAGTTTTGGAGATTTCGGCATTTGCCAAATGAATAAAAAAATATTTCATGTTCAATTTCAAGATTTATTACATCAAGGCCACACAGTTTTCTTTAACATAAAATTTAAGGAGTTGATTGTTGACAAAATGCTAGTATTCACTAGCATATATTTGAGGCAATATTTTTAGCAAATCATTAATAAAGAAAATAGTAAAAATAATACAAATTTGAATATCAGAGAAATTAAAGTGACAGGTTTTTAATGATGGTCGTAGGCAAAAATGAACAATTTTAAAAAAAATGTCCTTAATATATTTATATTAGACAAATTATATTCATTAAGTATAAATAGTAAACTTAGAATATAGTTTACATATTAAAGAAGCAAAAATGAATTCTAAATTGTGAGCTGTAAAAACCTCTAAAAATTTTGAAGTAATTATTTATTACCCCCATTTATTATGTGTGCCATGCTTGCTCCTTTGATATTTCAGTTCTTTTTAACATGTGAATTTATTTCATTATAATGACTGATACTGAGTGAGGGCAAGGCATTTGAGAATGTAAGTCGTGGTCTTCACATGTTTGATCACCATCATAGACAATGTGTAATTTAATCTACTAAATTCAGGATAAGTGGGATTATTAGGTCTTATAGTTCAGGGTTTGAAGATGACAAAAAATAAACACAAGTTATGGGAAATACATCAATATGTAGTAGAGACAGTTAAAAACAATGCTATGTTTTGTATCCTAGTTATATCTGTACAAGATTTATTTTCTCTGTCTATCATTTAATTTCAGGTCATGATAATATATCTTAGCAGAAATTAAGGTGTGTCTGGACATAAAATTAAAATGTAGTTTTTAACATAATGTCTTCATGTGATTTTTGGTCCCACACTGACAAATAAGAGACTTTCCTATTATGACCTATGGAAAGAGAAGGTTTTACATAATAATAACAACAACCATGTATTTAGTGACATTTCTATCTTCAGGTAATGAGATACCAATATACTCAACACACACCCACACACCCACACACAGATATACACACACATACATATGAGCTCACACATATATTTATGGAAGATGTTAGGTCTATACTTACATAAATATATAATACTGTTCATAAATAATATCACTAATGAACCTAAATAAATGCAGCATACAAATACATCATTATAGCCAGGAATTTACTTTACCGTGGAGTTATGCCTATTTTTTGTTGTCAACGTGACTACATCTGGAATTTACTAAAAGTCAAGCAGCTGGGTACACCTGTGAGGAACTATTATTGTTGTTGTTGCTATTGTTGTTGTCATTGGACTTACCCTAAATCTTACTCTTTTGAGATGAGAAGATTCACCTCTAATCTGGGTCACACTTTCTGCTGGCAGCTCATATAAAGGACATATAAGAAGGAGGCCTCACCACTTTGCTTGCTTGCCCTTGTACGCATTCCTTCACTGGCATTAAAGCAGACTTCTTCAGGATTCCAGAATATTCTATTCTGAAGAACAGTCGAGACGTCCAGCTTCATCGACTGAACAAGGACTAAACAAAAGGCCAATTCTGCAAAAAATTAAAACAAAAACAAAAGCAAAAATAAAAAATCACCCCCTCCAAAAATAAAAAACAAATTAACAAAGCCTTTGTATTTTATGTTAGTAGACAGTTTCATTAGACAAGCAGGACAACAATGTGTAAACCATTTTAACAAATCTGAAAGGGCCCACAAGAGTGGAAAGAGGAGAATGTTCAACCAGGATCTGCCTATTTGGTCTTCATGTAATGGGATAGATGGTGAAGAATATTTACCCCACATGTTGAGCTAAAGGGCTGGGGATGAGAGTAGGGAATTTGGTCAGGAGGAACAGATGGAGCGAGGAGGTCTGTAGTCAGCTTACCAGCTTTCCTGGCAGGACTGGTCTTTGGGTTAGCTGGAGGTTACTGCGGGACTGAGAAAAAGCATCGAGTTTGCTGAGAGAGTACGTGAAGGAGGGGAAGAACTGTGGATTCCACAGGAGATGTGGGTAGCGTGGAAAGGGGTTGCAACAGGTGTTCTATTGCAGAGGGTGAGACTGGGCATTGGGTTTGGAGGAAAGGAGGAAATAGTGAAGGTCCTTAGTTGGCTTGCCTTTTCCCAGCTGCTTTGCTGTTTGTGTTCTCAGGGAATGCTTACTGGTGTTGGAAGCTGGACTAACGGTATGAGTAGGGGGAAGGAAGATTGGAGGAGATCTCTGTGGATGTGGTCAGAGGGGAGAAGAGGACCACAGTAAGTTTTCTGATGCAGTCCTTGACATGAAGCTGGTGGGTTAGTACTGGGCCTGGAGGAGCAGTTGGAGAGGAGATCTGCAGTCAGCCTCCCTGTTTGTGTTCGTTTCTTTCTTTGGTTTTGTTTCATTTTTACTTCCGTTTTGTTTTTTTGGCACTTTGGCCTTTTGGTTAGCAGAAGCAAAAAGAAATTTCTAAAACAGAAGTGGAAGCGATTATATAGGCTTACAGGATGTTATATAGAAAAGGACCAGAAAGGAAACTTCTTTTATTTTTATTGCTAAAGTAATAAAAACACAGAAATAAAAGTGTATTGAATGTTGCACTAGAGAATGTTCAAGTCTCTTATAAAGGAATACTCAAGAATGTTTTAAAGCCAAAGAAGCCAAGAAATACATACCCCAATTGGAAAAGTGCTTTGGTAGCTCAGACAATTTTTTCATTATAATGTAAAAAATCAAAACTTTCTATAATTAAACCAAACTAATGGAAATTATGAACTCTAAGATGTCTCTATAAAATAACACTAGAGGGACTATTTCAGTATGAAGAGAAGGATAAACATTCTCAAGAGGTCACAAAAAAAAGAGTAAACAATGCAGAACACTTGGAGAAAAGTCTAAAAGAGCAGCTTTAAATCAATAATACATGGAGAATCATCAATATACACACCTTTCAATGTTAGCTCTAAATCTGAATTTCCTTAAGAAAGTACAGATAAGTAGAGTAGATTAGAAAACAGGAATCACCTTTTGCTGACTCATAGAAAGACAGATCAGACAGGTCACAACCAGAAACAGGTAGATACCAGCGTTAAGGTGAAAGGATGAGACAAGGTCTTCCATTTGAAGAACCAAGAGAGCAGTGGGTATTACTACTCTAATATGTGACAAAGTAAAGATCAAGCCAAAACTAGTTAGAAGAGATAAAGATGGCTGGTCGTCTTATACTCCTACTCAGGGATCAGTGAAAAGTATTGTGTTTCTAAATGGTCATATACTAAACACAGGTGTATTTAATTTTACTATAGAAACATTACTAAATATCAAGCTATAACATAGCTCATATAAAGAAGAAATCAAAAAGGAAATTGAAAATATGAACTTAAATAAAAATCAAAATATATCAACCATACATCTATTTTTTAAAAGTTAAAAGCAGTCCAGAAAGAGACACTTATAGTGGTAAGTGCATACATAAAGGTCTAAAAATAACTCACATTAATAATGTAACAATGAACCTAATGCCATGATAAAGCAGTAACATACCATTCTCAAAATCAGTAGACATAGAAAAATAATCAAAATCAGGGAATAAATTAATGAAACTAAAAACAATACAAGGAATAAATAAGATGAAGAGTTGGTTCTCTGAAAAGATAATCAAAACTAACACACCTTTAGTCAAACTAACTAAATGTGGTAGAATACACAAATTACCACAATTAGCTACAGAAGGGGAGAGATAAAAGGCACCAGTGAAATTAAGAATTCATAGAGACTATCTAAAAAAATAGTCTACATTAAACTAAATTGGAAAATTCAAAATAAAGAGGAATACTTTCTAGATATATTTGGCTGTGGAATGAAACCAAGGCCATAGAAAGATGGCTCCTTGGTTGAGAGCACTGGCTGCTCTTACAGAAGACCTGAATTTAAACTGTAACAAATACATAGTGGCAAACAACTCTCCATAATTCTCAAGTCAAGGTGAATAATGACTTCTTCTGACCACTTTAGAAAATGGGTACAGAGTGATGCACCCATATTCATACAGAAAATACACCAACACATATGATAATGAAACAAATTCTTAAAACATGTATTTTCTTAAGTGATATACAACACAGTCATCGTGTTAATGCCATAAAACAAAAGACATATGAGAGATTGCAAGGTAGGTTAATCAAAAGTAATGACTCATGAAAGTATTTTATGAAAGCTCAATATTGTGTTAAATAGGTTTTTTAAAATGCCATTTAAAAATACAAAGAGGTTTGTACACAGGTACCCTACATGGATGGATAGAGCTACTCATCAGAAATTCCCCAGAATCCTGCCCAACATGAGCTGTTTCTACTGCTTTTGGTTGCTTATCACAACTAGATTGTTAGACCTCCTGATAAAGATATCACATAGTCTGCAGGACAAAAAAAATCAACCTCAAAATGACTATGAAACTTTGTCCCTGTCTTCTAGCTCCTGCTACCGAGGGAACAAGGCATGGCAAAATACCTAACTTCAATGAAAACATAATGGCATGACTATCTTAGAGGTGAGCAGACATCTTCTGAATGGATTTGTTAGGATCCATGTCTGGTATTCTAAGCCTGGTCAAATACCATAGTCTCAAATACACATAAAGCTGAGAATATAAACTGCTATTTTTATTTTTACTAAATTCTGTCAAATTATCTTCTAAATATTTATATTTATACCTACAATCCTTGGCTGTTTTTAGTCTTATTCAGAAAAGCCCCATTTTTGCAGTAAGGAACAGATAATGTATAGTTAATAACTGATAAAAATTCTGGGAGTAAGTGACTTCGAGGCTCAACCACAAATGAGGTATGCATCAACCCCACAATGGCAGGAGAAATGGAAACAATGCTCCATCATACTGTCTTCTCCACTTGAGTTGATTGCTACATTCACGAACTCAGTTGTTATGCTTACTTATAAGATCTGTACAAAGTCATGCCAGTCAATATTCTAGCATGAACAGAGAAAAATCTGCAAGGTTTCACCCCTAGATGAGAGAGTATATCATTAACTGATGGCTGTTAAGAGAATATTAGTTATTTACCATTTGGCCATGGTTAGTAATAAGTTGTCTATGGCACAGTAAATACTGCTTCTCCTCCCCAAACCATGTTTATACACTAATTTGACTTGCTTTGCGGACCTGCTTTCCTCACACTGAGTTGCCTTGCCCAGCCCTGTGAGGGTTTATGTCTGGTCTTATTGTATCTTGTGCCATATTCATTTGATGTCCTTGGGAGGTGAAGGTAGAGACTTGGAAGAAAGTAGAACTCAGGGAGATTAGTAGGGGCAGGGCAGAATGAGAGGAGTCAGAGAGAAGGAAGCTGTGGTCAGGAAGTATTGTACAAGGGAAGAATAAATAAATAATTTAAAAATACACTCAATAGTACAGGAAACAATATGAAGCTGGGAGAGAAATGTGTTACGTGGACCTTGGGGGCATAAGAAGGAGATGAAGTAAGAGAGATATGATGAAAATATTTTGTTTACATGTATCAAAATAAATTAAATAAGTAAAATATTTAGAATAGAACATATATAAAATAAATTAATCGAAGACATAAACTATCACAAAAGAATAACATTTTTCAGTAAGTGTTTTATATCAGAGATCTCGGAGATTGTGAGTCTCCAAATGGCCCAAGTGTTTTTCTTAAAAATAGTAAGTGGTCACTAAACCCATAAATATTGCTTCTCTCTTTCCACTGAGACAACTTTAAAGTGCATTTCTGTTTTTCTGATTGCCTGGAAGAGACTTGCTAAGTAAAGCTTTAACTGAATTAATCACCACTTTAAAGTTATTGTCTTCTGAACAGTAAGGACAGAATCTGAAGGTGACATACCCATGGACACAGGGCTTCTTCTAGTTTCCTTCAGCTGTCAAACTGATAGAGCCTAAAGTCATCTGAGTCAGTTGAGAGTTATTGAGATCAGATTGGCCTGTGGCTACATCTGAGAGATTCTTCTGATTGATGATTGATATGGGAAGGCTCAGGCAACTGTGCATCCACTGTAGGCTGTAAATGAAACCTCTGATATGTAAGTCTAGCTAGCCATGAGACTATGCAAGAGTCATGGGTAGCATTCCTACACAATTTTTGCTTCAATTCCTGTTTGAGTTTCTGTCCTGTCTTCCCTAAGTGAGAGATTGTGGCCTGGAAGTAAAAACTAAGTAAACTCTTTGCTCCCAAAGTTGCTTTTGGTTAGAATGTTTTGGGACAGCATGAGTATTATTCATATCATTTCCAAAATGAAAATGTTTCCCCTAACAAGATTAGATGTTACCCAAAGTAATCAGAAGTATGGTTAGACTCCTAACTTACTTTGATTTTAATTTTGTCCTTAGACCAGGTTATGCCAATATTAGTAACCATAAGTGTTCTCTTTCTTTATTTTTTGGAGAAAGAAGTGTTACCCAGAGGAAGATATATGAATTAAATTTAAAGTGAATTTTAAACATTTAGTTATTTTTAGATCAATTAAATGATAAAAGCAGACTTTGTTTGGGGATGTGTCTCAAGAAGCCTTAATTAGCTAGATAGCTAGTTGGTTATTGTTTATTTATTTACTTTTAGATTTTTATGAGGCAACATTTGTCTATATTGCTAAGACTGGTCTTGAATTCATGGTTTCAGTTAACCCTACTGCCTCAGCACCCTCATATCTGGTACTGTAAATGCATTTTCCACTTTCTTCTCTCACTTACTTTTTAATGAAATCTTTCAGAAAGATGTTCTGCTAATCCTGGTGTTATTTTCCAATGAATTACCATTGTAAAACATACTGCTTTGTGAGTAAATTATTTTACCAAAAAGTACACCAAACAGAAGTAAAAAAAAATAATTCCTGCTTGAACTATATCGCACACTCTTTCTGAAAGCCTGTTTAAAAATTATGCTTCTAAAAAGATTGTTAATGGAATTATGCATCACTTTATAATTAGCCAAACCTACAACAAATTAAAGCTCTGATTGTGAAGGCAAAATAACACTAATCTATAATTATAATCAAGAATAGCATTAACTGAAAACCTTAACCAGCTCAACACAAAATTTTTATGGAAAGTAAGTACCACAGAAGAGTCAACTTGAATCTAAAGCAAACCATATAAATGTACTCACAGGCTCACACAGTTCTGATAGATCATTATTTTTATTTTGAATAGTTCCTAGTTGTTTTCACATTAGCCAAAATTATATGTTGTTTGCTCTCATATTTTCCAGAAGTTAAAAATAACTTAAATGTCGACCTATTTAGCCACCATTCATTAGAACTCTTGTTCTCTGCCATAAAATCCACTTCTAAAGAACAAGAGAAGCCCATAAATAGAGCAATATTCTTGACAACCCATAATGTTAAGAGGTTTCTTCACTCTAGTTAGATCTCTATATATCAAGTATTGACTGAGCATTCCTATTGTTAGTAAAAGGGAATTGGGTTCATAGATAAACTGTCTTTGACTTTAATTTCTTGGCAATTGTAAACATCAGATCTCAGTTGATCATAGTCTGTAATGTGTGCTTTTGTATGGAAAGGATTTAATTAATGCAAAAGTCTAAATAGTGTGAGTTGGTTATATTAAATGTTTTTCCTCAGATGCTGACTGAAGCTTTATCTGCGTAGGGATCAATGTTATATTTTTCAGTGATAATATTAGCAATATTAAGTGAGGAAATACATATCCATTATTTTACTTGTTCTATGTGACTTACAACTAAAATAATATGCTTTTATTATTATAAGATGAATAACTTGTTTTTCCCTATTGTATGAAATCCAAATAACTATCTGCAAGTTCTGTATTACATTATTGAATGCACCTTCCAGTGTAAATGTCTTTGTATAAATATTATGTCACATTAGAGAACTGTTATGTTTCATCAAGTTATTTTACTCTATAATCTTTTTGAATTAGAGTTCATCAAAATAATTTCTTGACGGAAAAGGGATGTTGATCATTCATAGAATTACTAAATATCTAAATATGTTTCCAATGGTTTAAAATGAATTGTGAACACAGTGTGAGGGACATTGGTATCATGTTTTATTTCAGTAAAATATACATCTTTAGATGTTTTGATAAAATTCTCAGTGAACTTCAGTAAATTAAAGTATGTAATCTAATGCTATAATGACAATTTCTTCTCAAAAGAGATATTGTCTCAGAAAAAAATATTTTGACATTCCAGTTGATAATTATACCATGAGAACTCTGTCCACAGGAAAAAAAAATCTATAGGTAGAAACTTTTTCAAAATCATTTTCAGCACTTAGTGAAACACTGTACTCATAGAGTCATTGTACTAACATGAAAAGAATACTATGATTAGAAGAGATTTTTTTCATAATGCATTTATTTTAAAGGTTTTAAAAATATTGTATAATGATTTCATAATATGTACTCAAAGCAAATAGCATTTATAATTTGACATTTACAATTATAGTGTATATATACTATTTAATATTAATTAACTCTGTTTGACTTAAAGTCAAATGTGCTAAGAAGCACATCCATGTTCTTTGTAGTTAGAGAATAGTACAGTTCGACCACACAATGCTTGGCATAATATAGGCTTTAATGCAGGTTTTTCATTTAATTTCTTAATTTAATTTTAGAAAACAAATGGACAATCTTTTGTTAATGTTTTGTTTGTTTGTTTGTTTTCCTGTTATTTTGGATTTGTCATTTTGTTTTGTTGTTTTGGTTTTGTTGTGTTGATTGGGTTATTGTTTGTTTTTATAGGATATCTTATATATTTACAATACATATATCATCCCCTTTCACCATTTCCCCTCCTTAGAACCCCCTATCCCATCCCTCCGCCTCCTTTATGCTTTTATATCATTTTGATTAGATGTATGTATTAAGATCAGTTCTAGGTTGAGAGTCTAGCAATACAATAGATGCAAATAGTCAAGGAACAAGCAATACAATAAACACAAATAGTCAAAGAGAAAGCAAGGTGTTAAACCCAATCATGTGAACATTCTTGTGATCACTGTTTCTAAAGGATTATCAGGATGTTGAAAGTGTCTGAGCCTACTTCCCTGTCCTAGTCCAAGGTCATTTTCATGTCCAAAACCTACTTCCTTGTACTACCCTAAAATTTAGATTCCCGTCTGAAATTACTTCTTTCTTGTAGCCTAATGTCCAAATCCTGCCTCAAGCCTACTTTCTTGTCCTTGGCCAATGTCATATTCCTGCCAAGCAGCCCATTTCCTTGTCCTTGACTCATGTCAAATTCTTGTCAGGTAGCTCCAAAGGCTCTCCGCCTCTCCCACTTATTTATATTGTGTTAAAGCTTTTCTTCAACAACATCCACATATTGGCAGCCAAGTACATGGCTTGAACCTAAAAATGGACCCCCCAGGCAGTTATTAAATTAGTGGGCTGGCAAGCCAAGGACAGGTAAGATTCTGCACAGAGCCTTACCAACCAAAGATATATGAGCGTTGCTTTTGATAATGCATATTCCATAATGGGTAAGGAAGGCATTCTTGTCAGACTGACATAAGACAGGCTCAGTCTTCTTTTGTTTTTCAAGAAAGAATTTGTCTTGTAAAGCTTGATGTCCTGGAACTTGCTCTATAGACTGGGATGACTTTGACAAAGATCTACCTGCTTATGCTACTTGAGTGGTGGGATTAAAGGCATGCACCACCTCTGTCTAGGTAAAAGTACAATCTTATTTATCAAAAATTATTGGTTACTCTACAGCAAATGCCTTAGAATTATAGAACATCTAAGTAAGAAAAAAATTCTAATTGCCTTATATTGTATTTGCAATATTTAAAATGTAATTATGGCCCCTGCCTGGTCCTTATGGCTGGGGCAGACACATAGCTGGTCTGCTCCTGTGGAGATACTGAATCCTGAGCCATCCTAGAGGAGTGACTGCACTCAGAGCAGTGGGTAAGAACCCTGTCTCACTCCCTATGCCCCAGAGTTACATCTGGGAGCTAGGGACGCTCAGGACCCACCAACTACCCAAACCCTGCCCCTCCAGAATTCCACTTCCCTTCTGCCCCTGCCTGGTCTTTTTGACTGGGGCAGACACATAGCTGGTCTGCTCCTGTGGAGATAGTGAATCCTGAGCCATCCTAGAGGAGCCACTGCACTCAGAGCAGTGGAGGAGTCATTGAACTCAGGGCAGGAGACACCTAGCTGGTTTGCTCTTGTGGAGACATCATATCCTGAGCCAACCTAGAGGAACCACTGCACCCAGAGCAGAAGGAATTCCAGATCCGAGAGGTGGCCTGAGTCCCAAGAGTTCTTCCTCTCAGGAGATTAGGATCATAAAACCACAGAGACATCTGGACTCTGAGGAGCTCTGACACAAGCAAGATAACTGGAAATACGTAGTCTAGTCTTACACAGTGAGGACAGGTAACACTAGAGTTGAACAGATGGCGAAAGGCAAGCACAAGAACATAAGCAACAGAAAAGAAAGTTACGTGGCATCATCAGTACCCAGTCTCCCAATATAGCAAGCCCTGGACACCTCATCACACCAGAAAAGCAGGATTCAGCATTAAAATCACTTCTCATGATGATGATAGAGGATTATAAGAAGGACATAAGTAACTCCCTTAAAGAAATACAGGAGAGCACAAGTAAACAGGTAGAAGCCCTTAAAGAGGAAACACAGAAATCCCTTAAAGAACTGCAAGAAAACACAATGAAGGAATTAAAAAAAAATTCAGGATCTGAAATGGAAATAGAAACAATAAAGAAACCTCAAAGGGAGACAACCATGGAGATAGAAAACCTAGGAAAGAGATCAGGAGTCATAGACACAAGCATCACCAACTGAATACAAGAGATAGAAGAAAGAATTTCATGTGCAGAAGATACCATGGAAAACATTGACACAGCCATCAACGAAAATGCAAAATGCATAAAAACTTCTAACTCAAAACATCCAGGAAATCCAGGACACAATGAGAAGACCAAACCTAAAGATAATATGTATAGATGAGAGTGAAGATTCCTAACTTAAAGGTCCAGTAAACATCTTCAACAAAATTATTGAGGAAAACTTCCATAACCTAAAGAACGAGATACCCATAAACATACAAGAAGCCTACAGAACACCAAATAGACTAGACCAGAAAAGAAATACCTCCCATCACATAATAATCAAAACATCAAATGCAAAAAACAAAAAAAAAAGTACTAAAAGTAGTAAGGGAAAAAGGTCAAGTAACATATAAAGGCAGACCTATAAGAATTACAACATTCTTCTCACCAGAGACTATAAAAGCCAGAAGAGCCTGGACTGACATCATACAGACCCTAAGAGAACACAAATGCCAGCCCAAACTACTATACCCAGCAAAACTCTCAATCACTATAGATGGTGAAACCAAGATATACCATGACAAAACCAAATTTGTACACTATCTTCCAACAAACCCAGCACTTCAAAGGATAATTGATGGAAAATGCCAACACTAGGAGGGAAACTACAACCTAGAAAAAGCAAGGAAGTAATCTTCCAACAACCCCAAAAGAAGATAGCTATACAAACATAATTCTACCTCTAATAACAAAAATAACAGGAAGCCACAATCATTTTTCCTTAATATCTCTTAACACCAATGGACTCAATTCCCCAATAAAAAGACGGAGACTATCAGACTGGATACACAAACAAGACCCAGAATTTTGCTTCATACAAGAAAAGCACCTCAGGGACAAAGACAGACACTACCTCAGAGTAAAAGGTTGGTAAACAATTTTCCAAGCAAATGTTCGCAAGAAACAAACTGAAGTAGCCATTCTAATATCAAATAAAAGCGACTTTCATCAAAAAGGCTTTTTTTTAATCAAAAAAGATAAGGAAGGACACTTCATACTCATCAAAGGAAAAATATACCAAGGTGAACACTCAATTCTTGAACATCTATGCTCCAAATGCAAGGGCAACTACATACATAAAAGAAACTTTACTAAAGCTCAAAACACACTTTACACCTCACACAATAATAGTGGGGGATTTCAATACCCCACTCTCAGCAATGGACAGATCATGGAAACAGAAACTAAACTGAGACACTTTGAAATGAACAGAAGTTATGAACCAAAAGGACTTAACAGATACCTATAGAACATTTCATCCTAAAACAAAAGAATGTACCTTTTTCTCAGCACCTCATGGTACCTTCTCCAAAATAGACCATATAATTGGTCACAAAACAGGCCTCTACAGATACAAAAAGATTGAAATAATCCCTTGCATTTTATAAGATCACCAGGCACTAAGGCTGGTCTTTAATAATGACAAAACCAATGGAAAACCCACATCCACATGGGAACTGAACAACTTTCTGCTCAATGATGACTTGGTCAAGGAATAAATAAATAAAGAAAGAAATTAAAGACTTTTTAGAATTTAATGAAAATGAGGATACATCATACCAAAACTTGTGGGACTCCATTAAGGCAGTGCTAAGAGGAAAATTCATAGCTCTAAGTGCCTACAAAAAGAAACTGGAGAGAGCACACACTAAGAAGTTGACAGTACAACTAAAAGCTCTAGAAAAAAACGAAGCAAATATACCCAAGAGGAGTACAAGGCAGGAAATAATCAAACTCAGGGCTGAATTCAACCAAATAGAAACAGAAAGAACAATACAAAATATCAATAAAACCAGGAGCTGGTTCTTTGAGAAAATCAACAAGATAGATAAACCCTTAGCCAAACTAACCAGAGGGCACAGAGACAGTATCAAAATTAATAAAATCATAACTGAAAAGGGAGACATAACAACAGAAAGTGAAGAAACTAAAAAAATCATCAGATCCTACTACAAAGGCCTATACTCAAGAAAACTGGAAAACCTGGATGAAATGGACAACTTCCTAGACAGATATCAGGTACCAAAGTTAAATCAGGAGCAGATAAACCATCTAAACAGTCCCATAACCCCTAAAGAAATAGCAACAGTCATTAAAGGTCTCCCCACCAGAAAAAAAAAAAAAAGCCGAGGAACAGATGGTTTTAGTGCAGAATTCTATCAGACCTTCACGAAAGACCTAATACCAATTCTCTTCAAACTATTCCACAAAATAGAAACAGAAGGTACACTACCCAATTTGTTCTATGAAGTTACAATTACACTCATACCCAAACCTCAAAAAGACCCAACAAAGAAAGAGAACTTCAGACCAATCTCCCTTATGAACATCGATACAAAAATACTCAATAAAATTCTAGCAAACCGAATCCAAGAACCCATCAAAACAATCATCTGTCATGATCAAGTAGGTTTTATCCCAGGAATGCAGGGATGGTTCAATATTCGGAAATCCATCAATGTAATCCACTATATAAACAAACTCAAATGAAAAAAAACAGACATGATCATCTCACTAGATGCTAAGAAAGCATTTGACAAAATTCAACATCCCTTCATGATAAAAGTCTTGGCAAGATCAGAAATTCAAGGCCCATACCTAAACATAATAAAAGCAATTTACAGCAAACCAATAGCCAACATGAAACTAAATGGAGAGAAACTTGAAGCAATCCCACTAAGATCAGGGACTAGACAAGGCTGCCCACTCTCCCCCTACCTATTCAATATAGTACTGGAAGCCCTATCCTGAGAAATTAGAAAACAAAAAGAAGTCAAATGGATACAAATAGGAAAGGAAGATATCAAAATATCACAATTTGCAGATGATATGATACTATACTTAAGTAACCCCAAAACTTCCACCAGAGAACTCCTAAACCTGATAAACAACTTCAGCAAAGTGGCTGGTTATAAAACCAACTCAAACAAATCAGCAGCCTTCTTCTACATTAAAGACAACCAGACCAGAAAAGAAATTAGGGAAATGACACCATTCACAATAGTTACAAGTAATATAAAAAACCTTAGTGTGAATCTAACCAAGCAAGTGAAAGACCTGTATAACAAGAACTTCAGGTCCCTGAAGAAAGAAATCAAAGATCTCAGAAGATGGAAAGATGTCCCATGCTCATGGATTGGCAGGGTTAATATAATAAAAATGGCCATCTTGCCAAAAGCAATCTACAGATTCAATGCAATTCCTATTAAAATACCAACTCAATTCTTCACAGAGTTAGAAAAGGAAATTCTCAAATTCATTTGGAACAACAACAACAAAAAATACCACCCAGGATAGCGAAAACTATTCTCAACAATAAAAGAACTTCTGGAGGAATCATCATCCCTGACCTCAGGATGTACTACAGAGCAATAGTGATAAAAACTACATGGCATTGGTACATAGACAGGCAGGAAGATCAAAGGAATAGAACTGAAGACCCAGAATGGAACCCACACACCTGTGGTCACTTGATCTTTGACAAAGGAGCTAAAACTGTTCAATGGAAAAAGGACAGCATTTTCATCAAATAGTGCTGGTTCAACTTGAAGACAACATGTAGAAGAATGAAAATTGATCCTTTCTTATCTCCTTGTACAAAACTCAATTCTAAATGGATAAAGGACCTCCACATAAAACCAGATACAATGAAACTAATAGAAGAGAAGGTGGGGAAGAGCCTCGAATACTTGGGCACAGAGGAAAAGTTCCTGAACAGAACACCAGTGGCATATGCTTTAAGATCAAGAATTGACAAATGGGGCTTCATAAAATTGCAAAATTTCTGTAAGGCAAAGGACACTGTCAATAGGACAAAATGACAACCAACAAATTGGGAAAAGATCTTTACCAATCCTACATCTGATAGAGGGCTAATATCCAATATATACAAAGAACTCAAGAAATTAGACTCCTGACAACCAAATAACCTTATTTAAAAATGGGGTATAGAGCTTAACAAAGAATTTTCAACTGAGGAAACTTGAAAGGCCAAGAAACACCTAAAGATATGTTCAGTATCCTTAGTCATCAGGGAAATGCAAATCAAAACAACCCTGAGATTCCATCTCACACCAGTCAGAATGGCTAAGATTAAAAACTCGGGTGATAGTAGATGCTGGCGAGGGTGTGGAGAAAGAGGAACACTCCTCCATTGTTGGTGGGACTGCAAGATGGTGCAACCACTTTGGAAATCAGTTTGGTGGCTCCTAAGAAAATTGGGCACAGCATTACCTGAGGATCCAGCTATACCACTCCTAGGCATATATCCAGAAGATGTTCTAACATATAACAAGGACATATGCTCAACTATGTTCTTAGCAGCATTATTTATAATAGCCAGAAGCTGGAAAGAACCCAGATGTCCTTCTAGTGACGAATGGATACAAAAAATGTGGTACATTTACACAATGGAGTATTACTCAGCTATTGAAAACAATGAATTTGGGAAATTCCTAGGTAAATGGATGGAACTAGAAATTATCATCCTGAGTGAGGTAAGCCAATCACAAAAGAACACACATGGTATTCACTCACTGATCATTGGATATTTGCCCAGAACCTTGAAATAGCCAAGATTCATCTCACAGGCCACATGAAGCTCACAAAGAAGGACGACCAAGTGTGGGTGATTTGGTCCTTCTTAGAAGGAGCAACAAAATACTCAAGGGAGCAAATATTGAGACAAAGTGAGGGACAGAAACTGAAGGAGAGGCCATCTGAAGACCATTCCACCTGAGTATCCATCCCATGTGCAGTCACCAAAGGTAGATGCTAATGTGGATGTCAGGAAGTACATGCTGATAGGAACCTGTTATAGATGTCTCCTCAGAGGTCTGCAAGAGTCTGATATATTCAGAGGCAGATGCTCAAAGCTAGCCATTGAACTGAACATGGGGTTCCCAATGGAGGAGTTAGAATGAAGACTGTTTATTGGACCTGAAAGGGTTTGCGGCCCCATGAGGAGAGCAACAATACCAACCAATCAGAGCTCCCAGGGTCTAAACCACTGGCCTGGGAGCACTTAGGGAGGGATCCATGGCTTCAGCTGTATATGTAAGGTTAGAGGGTCCTGCTAGGCATATGTGGGAGAAGAGATTCTTGGTCTCCTGAAGGCTGGATGCCACAGGGGGTGGGAATTTGAGGGTGGGGAGGTGAGAGTGGGGGGTAGGTAGGGGTACATCTGCAGAGAAGAAGGAGGAGGGATGAGGGGATAGGGGGTTCCTGGTTGGGTGGGGAATGGCATAAGGGGATAACATATGAGATGTAAATAAAACATCCAATAAAAAAATATGACTTTACAAGTACCCTGTAAAGTGCTTGTCAGAATTAAAGTAATAGTTTATGTTCAAATATGATATATTACTGATTATATATCATTAATATCAATATATTACCAATATTATAATACTATACATTACTATGTAGTATTTTTAATATTAATATGTTATACTATGTTATTAAGGATTTAATAAATGTGGCTATTTTTTCTCACGATCAAAAAAGAAAATCATCACTGTTCTTTGAGTGTTTCAAGTACATGTATATCTTATAAAAAGATATAACCTTATACTCTTACAAAATCTCAACAGGAAGTTTTGTCACAATTGGCTTAATGAGTACCAAGATTAGGCTTATCCAAATTTTGAAATCATAAATTCTGAAAATTGATATGTGTGAAATAAAAATTGAAGAGAATCATAAAGTACATAAAACAAGCTGAAATTTGCTGTTATTATTTTTCAATTGTTAGGTTAAGAAATTTAAATCTTGATAAAATATATAAAGCAGAAATTACACGTATCCAAAAATTATGTGTGCAATTTTTAATTTTCTATAGCACAGAAACCTTACAGACTTTAAATTCTGGGAGACTTTGTGGGAAAAAATTAGGACACAGCTGTGGAGTCCCAGTGGGTTTCCACGCTTCAGCCGGTCCCACATGTGGGAGGAGGTCTAAGGTTCCAGAGGCCTGGAGGCTTTGCAGGCCCCAATGACAGGAGGAAGTTCTTGGTTCCAAAAGGGTTTATTGTCATGGCAGATGGTAGATGGATCTGGATGTACACCCTCTGTAAAACTCAGGGCAGTCCCTAGTTAAATAGGGAGGGAGAAAGGGGGAGGATTGGGGGAGGCTCTGGGGAGGCATGCTTAATTTGCTCCGCCCTCTGGCCTTCATTAGTATGTAAATCCCTAGGGCCTGAGGCCTCTAGTCATGCCCTCTAGCTGTGTACTTTGGCAGGGGCTGTAATGGCCTGCCTATGTGACTGAGTTTTAAGGAGACTAGACTGATTTTCAGGACCCTTGGTTCTTGGGGTGCACCAAACTCCTGCCGGTTCTCATGCAGAGTCTCATGGTTCTAGGCAACTGCCCAACCATGACCCAGAATACCCTTAAGCAGTCCCCACAAGACCTCTGTTTTATTTTCGACTGAGTGATCAACTTTTGTCTTGAAGTAAACCTCTGAAAGCGAAGCAGCTGATTCTTTGATGAGATTCCTCCCAGGAGACTGTGAAATTGGCTGAGCATATATGTGCTTGCTTTGCTTGGTTTTCAAGTCATAAGGAAGTATGAACAGAAAGTGCTGAGTACTCTGTACTTATAGGCTGTTCTAGATCTTGGGTGCTACAGCATGGGTTTATGATAAAAGTGATATTACAACTGACATTTTGACATTGTAACAATTGTAAGAATGAATGGTTTTATATCTTGTATGAAAATAAGGATGGATCACATATCATGTGAATATAGTTATATTTAGAGATTTTCCTTTGCAAGTTGTAAGAAGCTATTCTTAGGCAATTTTCTGTGAAGTAAATTAATAAATGTAACCTAACAACTTTTAAATTTCATTTTATATTTTGTAAGTGTAATTTTAGAAGTAAAATTTCTTGATTAAAAAATAAATAAATAAAATGTAATTATGTAATTTACCCTATTCCTATTTTTCCACCAGGCTCTCCCCTTTCAGCCTCTTACTACCATTCTCCCTCTCATGACTTCTTCTTCAGTAAGTGTAATTGTTATTGTTATTCTAATTAGTTTTACAAATATGTGAATACCACCTGATGAGTTCATTCATTGGCATTTATAATACACACATGGTGTCCTGGGCTGACCACATGGTGTTAAGTAACCAATGAGTCTTATTCCTGGGGAATATTACTTCTTCTTTCAGCACAGCTGCACAGCTTACTTCTTTGTCTAATGGTGAGGTCCTCTCAGTTTCCCATTCCTTGATAACATATCTATTCATATTTTTATTTACACCATGCTTAGGCAACCATATTATTGATTTATCTTGGGTTAGTTTTCTTGCTATTTCTAGGAAAGAAAATCTTGCATCGTCTGATTCATGTGACTTTTCTCCCCACTGTTTTGTAGTGTTACATGAACATTAAGTATGTAAGTGTATTGTGATATTTCAGTCAGAGTTGAGCTTTTCATGATCAGTTATCTGAATACTGAAATGCTGTGGCTTTTTATAATTACTAAAATCGATTTTTAAATAATTTAAGACAAATGAGTGTTTGGTTTGCTTTAAGAGTAGATATATGAAGCACAAAAGAATATCTTAAAAGAAAGTACATCTTTTCTAGGGAAAGACTGCATTTTCTTGATAAACATGAAAAATATAAAAGTTCTTACTTAAAGATTAGTTTTCTTTTTTTCCCAATTTTCTTACATTTATTCATTCATTCATATTGGAAATCTTATTTATCTATTTTTAAAATGTTATCCCTTTTCCCAGTTTGTTCTCCAGAGACCCCCATCCGATCCCCACTCCCCCTGCTTCTATGAGGTTGTTCCCTCCATCCAGGCAATCCTGCCTCCCCGTCCTAGCTTTCCTCTATACTAGGGCATTGAGCCTTCACAGGACCAATGGCCTCTACTCTGATTGATGCCTGAAAAGGCCATCCTCTGCTACATATGTGGCTGGAGCCATGGGTCCCTCCATATGTACTTTTTGGTTGGTGGGTTAGTGCCAGGGAGCTCTGAGGGGGTCTGGATGGTTGATGTTGTTCTTTCTATGGGGTTGCAAACCTCTACAGGTCGTTCAGTCCCTTCTCTAACTCCTCCATTGGGAACCCTATGCTCAGTTCAATATTTGCCTGAAGGAATCCACCTCTGTATTTGTCAGACTCTGGCAGAGACTCTCAGGAGACAGCCATATCAGGCTCCTATCAGCAAGCACTTTAAAGATTCGTTTTCAAAACAATTTCTATAAAATTATCAATTCATAAAATTGGAACAACATTGTGTAATTTGTGGTTGTTTCTATACAATATACCCAGGAAATTTGGTTCATTAACTATAAGTAAATTTGGCCAAAATTGTGTAATAATTTAAGAATACTCTAAAAACTTTTAAAAAGTATTTTACATACGTGTACTATATTTGAAATACTTATATAATCTCATAACTGAAGAAATAAATTTGCTCCCTATCCTATGGAGAAAAATGTTTGATAGGAAAGCAGAAATGATAAGGTGGACACCTTACTCTAGATGTGCCTAAAAGATGTTCAAACATATTGCACTCATAAGTATCACTGGTTCTCTTCCTCATTACTGAAAAGTATTAGAGAAAAAATTAACTTTCATCGTGTTTTCATTTTAGGAAAAAAAGTTTAAAAACCCAGTGTCTAAAATATTTAAGAAAGCTGAAACTCTCATGGTATTAAGAAACTTATTTTAACTTCAGTAAAAATTTATGAATAGTTTGGCATTTAGAAAGCATACATAATTTCATTTTACTATCCAATAACTTATTTTCATCATATTCCTCTCAATGTAAACTCTTGTATTTTATACCCATACATACATCTTCCTACCTATAAAACATTGTAAAGAAAATTAGAGATGACAAGAATGGTTTTTATTCTTTTTATTATCTTTAGTTGTGACAGTAAAAGATGTTTAATAAATCAATAAATGGATTCTCACATTGAATCATACTGCAGTTTCAAAGATATTACTGCAGAACTAAAGTGCATTGAGAAATAACATATATTTATTGTTGAAAAGTAGGAATATTAATGGTTTTGATGGTTGTGGGAAAAGTTTTGGGATTGGCTTTAGAGGCTAGATATATTTGAAAATCCCCAAACAATTTTGACAAATCTCAACTGAGGTAAGTTGCATAGCTATACTTGAAAAATCATTAATTTCAAAACAAATGCTTGTTTGGAAAGAAGCAATAAAAATAAATTTTCATATGCTCATCCCTTATTTAAACAAAGTCAAATGTTTTATATTTTACTATTTATTTCAGAAATACAGTATGCTCTATATATGGATCTGAACTCCCAAAATGCATTTCTTATAAGATATGTAAATTTAATTTTTCCATATTCTAGCGATCATGTGTCTGATTGAAATTTCTCTGCAGAGAAAGCATGGAAATCTTTAACGAACTTTGTGTATATAAACTTCTCTTCTCCTACCTCTCTTTCTCTCTCTCTAATCATATTGGATATTATAACATAATTACAATATGTCTCCCTTCCCTTTCCTCCCTCCAGAACCTTTCATATATACCTCTCTGTTCTCTTTCAAATGTATGTCTTCTTTTTATTGTTATTGCATTCTCATATGTATATAAATATACATATATATTCTTAAATACAACCAGTTCAATTCTTATAATAATAATTGCATGTATGTTTTCAGGACTAACAATTTTATATTGAATAAGCAATTGGTATGTTCTTTCATGGAGAAGATTATGTCTCCTCCATCCACCATTAGTCAGTAGTCCATAGTTTTTGTGGAGGATTAAGGCCTCATGGAATTTTCCTAGATAATTTTGGCATGTCTTTATGTTGTTCTAGTTGAGCCCATATTTAGACAGTCATGGTGCTGAGGCATTATGGGTATAGCTTCTAATATTAGTAAGAGAGAAAATGATGCAGGAGAGTCATGGTCTTGAAATCTGTCAATATTACTAGTTTTTTTTTTTCTGATAAAAATTTAGCATCACCCTTTGTTAATTCTACCTTAGCAAATTTTCTATCTAAATCTTTTCTTTTTTTTTTTTTAACAGTTTCAACTTTTCCACTATGTAATTTATTTTTTCTAAAGTCTGTAGTTGAATAAAACCTTTAATCTAACTGAAATTATGAAGGATAATTGTAAAGACATTTTAATTCACTTTAGTAATATAGTTCAATTATATATGTTTACATAACATTATATGTTGTATATTTTATAAAAATGTTTTTCATATTAATATGATAAGAAAGCTAGTATGTAGTTTACAACTATTTTTGATGTATTAGAAGAGGATGGCTCAATCCTTCTACATCTAGAATTTATACTTTCAGATATGTTGCTTTGTTGTGATATATTATAGAATCTTGTAAACACAAATCACAAATATATATATATATATATATATATGTCTCAAATCACTTTAAATCAATTTGGATAACAAAACAAAATAATGCAAATAATAAGGTATTACAGGATAAATAGAATAAAAAATCTAAATATTTATTAGATGACTTTTTATACTTTATTATATCAAAAATCAATTGGCCTATCATTTATTTACGTTTAATATTTTACCCCAAATTTTACATTGTCCTGTACATAATATTCTGTTATCCTGTTTTTTTCTGGATGTTGATACATTTCATTAGAATCTGATAGTAGATAATAGATAAAGTCTTACAAGCAATGCAATAGTTCATTGGCTAAAATTATTTCACTGAGAATAGATCATACTATTTGTTGCTACATTAGATCTTTTAGGTCGACACAGCCTCGAACAAGCATACATTGCCATATCTGCATTTGATCAAATAATAAATAACATCTGAAGGCCTTGTGTTCACAACCCAAACCCCTTTTACAGTAATTTTCTTGTTCTAAGACAGTTCATAGGTGATTTTGAAGATGTTTAAGCTAACAACCTCTCATTGTTGGTCATAATCACTAACATAAAGGAAGCATTTGTAGTGATGTTGAAATTAAGATCATGGTTCAAAATCTGAGAGATTCCACAGAGTATTAGATATCATGATCTAAACATAAATGTAACTAAGCTAAACTGAGTGCGTAAGCTGAACTTTCAGGAGCATGTAGAACCGTCAATCTCTTGCACATGATAAGTGTTGTTTTCCTCAGAAAGGAAATTTTTAATTATTTAATTTAAAAAGTGTGTGTGTGTGTGTGTGTGTGTGTGTGTGTGTGAGAGAGAGAGAGAGAGAGAGAGAGAGAGAGAGAGAGAGAGACTGCAGATGACAGAGAATATCAAATCCCGAAGAGGATGTCAGGTCTCTTAGCTAGGGTCACAAGGGGCTGTGAGCTGTCTCAAACAAATGCTGGAATTAAAATAAAGTCTTCTGGAGTAGCAGCAAACACTCTCAAGCACTGAACCACATCTCCAGCTCCTCCTTTGTATTTTAAGGTACTGTCATGGGTTGTGAAAGTCAAAAGAATGCAGTTTCAATCTTCAAACTTTTGCTACCAAAATTAAGACATTTGGCAAGATGTTTCTTGTATGACCATATTTACTTCCAGTAAAGCAAACACTTAATCTCTGCGTGTAATACCCAGTGCTATGTGATAACATTATGTACCATGGTTCATACTGATAGTTTTTCACACCTGAGTCACTTGATTGCAAATCAAAGAAATTCTGCAGCCCAGAGGTGATCTACATATTTAATATGTGAGGGTGTGTGCTAACAAGCTGATGTTTTAATATGTGATTTGCAATATAATTTCTAAAGAATAATACATGTAAGATAGTATTTCTATATATCTACTTCACCAGCTAAAATAATAGATTATTAGCACCTCTATATAAAAACAATATATTTAACACATGATTTCTACACTGAAAGAATATCCATATTCCAGTGTCTATTATTATCATCATTCTAATAGTTTTTATTTGATTCTATCCACATTTAAAAAGTATAGCATAGAGTCTGACTCGTGAAGGCCAAATATTTTAAGATTTGAACTCAATCACACCTTTGCTCCTTATGTTCCCCAAATGTAGAGGAAAGTCAGCAGTATCTACATCACTTGGGAGCTTGTTAGAATCTGAATTTCCAGCGTGGCTCTCAGCAAGCGGTTTTGTAAGCCTTCAAGATACTTGGGATGCATACAGTTTTTTTTTTTGGGATTCAGGGCTCTGGGATAATTGGAATGAGGAACAGTGTGATAGAATAATTGGACTGATACCTTAGGATATCTCCCACATTAAGGGTAGCAGATCTTCAGTGGGGAAATGAATCTGATGCTATTTAGTCAGGCTTCACAGAGTATGCTCCTCTTTTCTTAACTCGGGTTAATTGTTATAAGGCCAATGTGTTTTTGTTTTTCACAGCTTTTCCAGTTGTCAGCATTGCATTTATGCATCCTCAATGGCAAACTAGAACATTCTCTATTCCTTACGTTTAACGATAGGTTTTGAGACAAGTAGATAATCTGTAAAGATAAGTTTTCTGGCAAGAAGATTCTGATGCTTTTCTGTACACCCAATTGTTCAGGAAGATTAGCAAACTTCCCCTTCTATTGGAAATAAAGAAGAGGAAACTGGAGCCTACTTGCAGCTAGAAGCCACAGGGGAATGAGAGTTATGCTAATATCATGCTGAGGATGCTTTCCTGCCATTGTTTTGAGTTCTGCATCTAAAGCCTGCAATTTATGTTACCTGTTCCTGTTTATTCTCTTTTACTTATAATTTGGAAGGTATATAAAATCAATTTTCCCTTTTTGTAGAATATAATATAAAAACCTTTATGTTATAATGAAAACTTGTGACAATTAATTGACTTGGGTTTTAAATGAGAATATCAGGTTCTTGTTCAGTATTCTTGTGTGATATAACGCTAGCACCCGTTGCTATGTTGAAATCTGTTTCATTAATATATGCAATACAATCTTTCTATTGAGCTGATTCTATACCGTACATGTGGCTTTACCTAGTAGACATCTCAGGATGCTATTATCACCAAAACCTTTGAGTTTCCACTGAAATTCTGACTTCCATTGCTCTTTTTCATGTGATGGTCTCTTAGAGTATCTGGCCTTCTCAGGGCCAGCTACTCCAGTGACAATTGCTACCTGTCCTCAGCAACAGTTTCAAATGACAGAGAAAAAAGTATCCAAAGAAGTCACTAGTGAGAGTCCAAGGATCGAGCTAAAGATTTAAAAGATGTACATAAAATTTTATTAAAAACTAAAGACTTAAAATTACACATTGTTAATACTTTATTTCTAAACTTTAAGTGACTGCTAAAAACATACGTATGTTTTAAGGAGTGTGAATAATTTGAAGGCTTTTATAACACATCAGATATATCCAGACTGCAACCTATAGCCTTAAGCTGTGTACTAAGTATTTGTGCTTGTAAATTGAAGATGCCAAATTGTCAGGGAGCAAGTGAAGTTGTTTAGAGGCTCGTGACCTAGACCTGGCAAATGCAAAACACTGTATTGTAAAGCACAAAGATAGCACAGATTAAGATAATATGATGAACACTGGCTGAAGACTGAAGGAGAGCTGAAAAGAATTGCGGCACCATGAGGAGAGCAACAATACCAACCAACCACAGCTCCCAGGGTCTAAACCACCAGCCTGGGAGCACTTAGGGAGGGATCCAGCAGTTCAGTTGAATATGTAAGAGTGGAGGGCCCTGCTGAGCATAGGTGGAAGAAGAGAACCTTGACCACATGAAGGCTGGATGCCCCAGGGGGTGGGAATTTTGAGGGTGGGGAGGTGGGAGTGGGGGGGTAGATAGAGGTTACATCCACAGAGAAGAAAGAGGAGGGGTGAGGGGATTGGGGGTTCCTGGGTGGGTGGGGGATGGGGTAAGGGGACAACATAGGAAATGTAAATAAAACATCCAATAAAAATTAAAAAAAAAAATTAAAAAAAAAAAAAGAAGGTATGAGAGATAGCCCCAGGAGTTAAAGCTATCCAAGAAGATTACTTGAAGTAAAACAAGTGATAAAAAGAAGGCAGTGTATGCAAGAATGTTTGCTTAATAAAGATTAAACTTTACTTAAATATTACACATTGATTATATAAAGGATAGTGTAAGTTACTGTCCATATATGATATCAGATGTGTTTCTCTAGATATTTTTGACACCACTGTTTACTTAGAAGTACGAACATAGGCTTTTGCCTAATGAAGTCCTATAAAATAATGGAAATATCTTTAAAAAGTTCTGTCCTCATTTTCACAAAGAATGTTAGTTAGCTAGTCTTCAAACTCTTTTAAACTCTCACCATGTTTTATGATTTGCTACAACTGTATCCCAGTATTAATGACTGTACTTTAATAAAACTTTAGAGGATTCTAGTTTGGTTCCACCTACTTATGTTGAGATACTCACAATTGGAAGCAATTTCAGTTTTAGAGGGTTTGACACTCACTTCTGAAATATGCAACCTGAGCACATGAGCAGACACACACACACACACACACACACACACACACACACACAGACAACTCTAAAAATCTCTTAAACAGTATAATTCTGGTGTTGATTATGGTTATAGTTATTTGTACAATCTTATCTTTTAATAAATGCACAATCGATACAAGGAATATTGTCCTATGTTCCTAAATATATATATTATCCAATGCCTTATCTTCTGTAATCCACAAGAATTTTAAACATTATTTTATACATTATGCCATTCATTATTCTCACATCAATATATACATAATGTTTAAAATAAAATACCAATGAACACTATCAATCTCAGATGTGGAAAAATCACCTATATTATTGTCTTAGTGGTCTATTGCTATGAAGAGACACCAAGTTCCTGGCAACTATACTAAAAAGAACCTTTAATTGAGGCCTATTTATAGTTTCAGAAAGTTAGTTCGTTAGCCTCATAGCAGGTAGCACTGGCTCACAAGGGTAAACAGAATATCTAAGAGATCTATATCCAGATCCACAGGCAGAAAGAAAAAGAGGACTGGGTTTGGCCTGGGCTTTTGATACCCCAAAGCCTACCACCGATGACACAATTATTCCAACAAGGCCAGACCTATTTCAACAAGGCCAAGCCTACTCTAACATGGTCATGATCTATGAGGTCCACTCCAATTTAAACTACAAGTGCTTTTGTATAACCTACGTTATTTTAAGTTTCGCAGTTAAATTCTTAAAAAAAAATTATCAAAATGATAAGCAGGCAAAATACATCTAAGTATTAATATGACTCTGGAATAAATGTTTTCTCTGAGTCTGGTATTGTTTATATGTGACTATTGAGTTGTATGTTGGCCTAGAGTTTGAGGTGATACCATTCTGCCATATTGTCAACAGGTGGTTTGTGCTGTGACAGTGAAGTTGTGAGGCTCATTGCACACATATACATATACATATATATATATACATATACATATGCGTGTGTGTGTATGTGTGTGTATATGTGTTTGTATGCACATATTTTATGAAGCGTCTACAGTGGTAGGTATCCATATGGCTTTTCAAGAGGCCTTTAGTGTTAATTAATGCTCCTCATACTGCTTCCTCTATTCTATTTTCTCATACATTTATAAATCAAACAAGTGCACATATTAAACCCAAGGCACAACATGTAGTAGTTATTATAGATAGATAGATAGATAGATAGATAGATAGATAGATAGATAGATAGATAGATAGATGATAGATAGATAGATAGATAGATAGATAGATAGATAGATAGATAGAGATAGTCTAAGAATATTTTAATCCAACCAACTTGGCAGTGAATGTTAATCATCATCTTTGAAGCACATTTCAATTAATTTTCCACACACATACATTACATTCCACTACTAATATCCATGGGCTCATCTTCATCTGGCTTAAATCTGTTGAAAACTTCAAGTTTTGTTCTGAAAGTCAAAGAAATACTTTAAACTGTGGGCCCCTATAAAGTGAAAGTGATAACAGCAAAAAGACCAGTATAATCATCAACAACAAAACAAGTTATGCACTTCTGCTAGACAATGGCATGTACACACACAGACACACACACACACACACACACACACACACACACACACACAGAATTTCATCTGAAAAAGAAGAAATAGGATAACATTATGAAATGAGTGGAGTAATCTAATACCGAATGACAGCAACACAAATACCAGTCCATGTAACTCCATGTCTAGCACCTAAGTATGTCATCATTTGGAGAGATTAAATGAACTCAGCCCTGAATTCATAGTATCTGTACAACCCAATCCAGAGGAAATTATTTCTTTCTGGAGAGAATGACCTCTGGCATGAATCAAGATTTACCATTCTATTTGGGCTGTGAGATCTTTCTCCAGATAAGTCAGACCAATCTTAGGAAGGTGAACTTACCTTCAAACATGCTAAATAGATAGAAGGAATGATTTTGGAGAAATTATTTCATTGTGAGCTCAAAATGCTGGGTGTGATACTTCTGGATATTTTTTTCCTATATGCTTTAGTATTTCTGTGCTTTCTTTATTCTTTTCTATGCTCATTCTTGCCAGGTAGAAAGAGACCTTACATTTTGCCAATATACATAGGAAGTAGGTAACTTAACTTTGACCTTAAGGAAGCTCAGCATTAAGAGATTGTATTCAGTATCATGCAAGACTTGGACTGCAGACTTTCAACAGGTTGAGATTTTCAAAAGCCAATAGGGCATTTTAAGTTGGAGTAAATACATCTGAAATACATCTTTTTTATTTCTCTGTGAGATGACCATGACTTAAAGAATTAGAACACAGAAATTTGTAGCTTACAAGAAATGCAATTAGGTGTCAAGTAGATAAGAGTCAGGTTTTTGATGTAGGATCCTGTTTGTCAGCTGTATGGGATTGAGAATCAACATGGTAGCAAAAATTTGTGCATATCTGTAAAGTATTATTTAGGTTGAAGTAGGAAGACTTACCCTAAACTTGGGTGAAGCAGTTCCTTGGAATCCTCTAACTTCACCTAAAAACAAAAAACAAGCTGAGCAAAAACTTTGCTTTCAGCATCCTGATAGAAGATGTATGTGACCAGATGCCTTAGACACCCACCACCTTAACTATCCCATTAAGACAGTAAGATAGGCTGTACCCTTAATTCTTCTATAAATTACTTTTAAACATATTTTTTATCATTACAAGAATATAAGAAACTAATAGACAGTCTCTAATGCATTTGATGTTAAACCTATTTAAAGAAAACAAAAACCAAACCAACCAAACAAACAAAAAACCCTCTTCTTAGGTGACTCTGCTGGTGTAGAGATCCCTTAAGACTCTCGTTGATTAGTCATTACTTTCTTAAATGATGAATTTATATTGTTTCATCCAGTAACTCTTAAAGCAAGTTGAGTAGTACCTTCATATCACTTTCTCTGCTGTCCTTATGCAGAGTCTGGGGTTTCTCTTTGATTGAGTTACTGTTTAAATAGTACAGATGCCTTTGCTATACCTGGTTCATCTGCAACGTTCAAATGGGTCAGACTCCTGACCTGGACAAACTACCTATCTTCTGTGTTCGTATGATGTTTTCACTCTGTCTGATTCTAAACCCAGGGGCATGCAGTATGCAAAACCTTTGACAAATCAAAGTGTTATATTGTCTTATATCTTGAGGTTTTTCAAATACCTTAATCCATTGCCTTTTATTTTACCCTTACTCAAATATTCAGGATGCAGGAGAATAGGCAGTATTCAGCTAGATATTTTGCTATTCTACAACATCAATAACCTGTAGCACAGTTTCCTGTTGATTTATTGTTATCCTCTAATTTTTTTTTATTAGGGCATTTTTTTTAGAGTCATGTTATCATGTAAACAAACCAACTATGTGTAACTCTCCTGCATCCACCTGCCAAGTACCAAGACCACAGAAGTGAGCCAATATATCTCTTTCTTCATAAACATAGCCTTTTGTAGCTGATTTTCTATGAATTATGATTTTCTGATTTCCTACCATGATTGCCTTCTAATTTGTGCTTAACGTGTTCCACAGCTTTGCTGTTTCACAGCTCCAAATTTTTGACATTCCACATGAACAGTTTTATGAAAGCAATAGCTCCATTTCCAGCACCAATTTTCTGTAGTACTCTTTTTTTTGTTACTTCATCCAAATACCTGACAAGAAGCAACTTAATAAATGAGTGATGTATTTTGGCTCATAGTCTCAGATGATCTTTTCCATCTCATTGCAGGATGCACATTGGCTCAGATCTATAGCACCAGAAATATCATTCTTTTGAGAGAAAGGGAAATTCTAGACTTGAACTGGTTCTCCCCATTTTCTTTCTGTTTTTTCCAGCATCTTGGGTAATGAAATGGTTCTCCATATTTTCAGGATGAGAGTTTTCCCCTCAGATAATATTGTTTGAAACCATGCTTACACACACATACAGACACACACGCACACACACACACACACAGATATGCCTCCCTACCAGTCTGTACATCTAAGATGCATATACTTATACACACGGGCATATACAACACACACACATATACCACATATGAGCCTATTCTGGCACATATACACACAACCATCAGGTGTGTTGATGAAACCCACACGTTTGTTTCTTAGTTAAGATACTTATGGTTCTAAAATTAAATATAAAAATTTACAGCAAAATAATACTAACACAAAGGTTTAAGGGATTGTACTTTTTTGAAATACTGTAACCAAAATGTTTTGTTTCATAGTTTTCTTTTAAAGAGTTTTTATAAATATTTTTTTTCCAAATTTCATGAGATTTATTGAAGGAGTCATATTGATAGATTTTATCTCCATTTCAATTGGCTAGGTTTTTGCCCATCATATTTCAATTTTTCTTTGTTCTATTCAAATGGTATATTGTTTTAAATATACATTTTGTGCTATCAACCTAAGAGAAATGGAGAAAAACTGACATTTATTTTTTTATCCAGTGCCAGTCAACTTGCTTGGATTATTCAATTATGCTAGCCACACAACAACATACTCTTACATTTACATTTTGAGATTGAGAATTTTCCCTTAAGTACCTGAGGCTCAGAGCAATTGAAAAACTTGCTGAAGATCTCTGAGCTTTGAGAATTGGATGCAGGATTTCAATCGCAAGCCTTGTGCTCTGTCTAATACATCTGTCACCCATTTCAAGTAAACACTAATGTGTGCAATACACAGAACGGAATTTCACATCAAGGAAGGAATAGTTGGTCACACACATTTCATTCCTACCATAAGAACAAACCTTATACTCTGAAATCCTTGTACTTTGATCATATAAAAGTTTTAATACTTGTTGAAGGCAAACAGAGTTATGTGAAGGAAGAACTAAAGCTGAGTTATTAACACTATGCAATTACCTTACAGAACTTGATTTCATGGCAAATTGTCCACATAACTTTGAATAGACTTCAGAATATGTATTTGCTTTTTTCCTCCCACAGCTGTTGCAGAGGTCTAAATCATAATATGAGCAGCATAAGCGACTTGCTTTTTTGAAGGAAATGCACTCTCCTTAGTATTGGAGTCTCAATAAACATACCCTTTACCTAGAAAAAAATTCATGCTTTAATCTTCAGATTCATTTCATATCATCTTATTTTTAACTCATAGATTTGAAAAAATTATTTTGAAGTAATATCCATAGCAAATAAAGTAAATCCATGACAAATTATATAGGTCAAGATACTTTACTTATTGTAACACAAATATCCAACCATGGTAAATAATGCATTGTTTCTTGACAGTCTCAAAAAAGAGGTAGAAAAAAGTATTAAGTTAAAAATTTCCATAGAAAATGAGGAAAAATATGATTATATTTAGGTATCCACAAAAAAGTAGTTGTGTGTGTGTCATATGTGTATGTGTCTGTGTGCATATGTGCATGCGTGTGCATGTGTGTATATGCATGTGCCTTTCAACACTTGTCATATATACATATGGTTTCTTCATGTACAAAGTATTATTATAAAGTTATTTCTTCTAAACTTACAGAGAACTTAGTGAACTCAACTGATTATTGAGGAACTTTTATTGATTAAAATGTAAACCTAGGCAAATATTTTGGAAGAATTTTGGAGATATTTTTTTCTAACTAATCCAACCAATATGTAGGTTAGTAAAGTACAAACCTCGTTTCTATTTCAACTTTCAATTAATTTTCATATTTCCCTCTCTCTCTCTGTGTCTCTCTCTCTCTGTCTCTCTCTCTGTGTCTC